>NC_081559.1:87429188-87532991 GCF_022355385.1 Mustela nigripes | reverse complement strand
ACTCTGTGGGAAAGCTAACACTCCCTTTCATAGAATTCCATAATCATATGTTCTCTTATATTTCTAAGAGAATGTATGATGTTTCATGTCATCTAAAGAAAACCCAGTAGTTCATACATACAATTAGGATTGTTCAAGTATTCTTCTCTACTGGGAAAAATATCTTGGTTTAATGTAAAATTTTTATTAAAAATTGCTAAATTTTAAATTCATCCTATTTAAATGAATTTATCCTATTAGATAAAGTTATCCTATTGGAAAATTTATTTTCCAAATTTATCCTATTGGATATAAAGTTATCCTGTTGGAAACCTAAATGTGAAATAACTGTTATCTGGATGTTTGTCTAAATAGAATGATTAAATTATTTCAATTTTTAAAATTACTCCTCTTCTGGAAGAGAGGCCTGGCATAAATGAGATACACATTCTGTGTGTGATAAGTTCTTAGAATTTACTAAGAAAATTTTAATCTCTCCAGTACACAAATTTTATGTGTGTGTGTGTGTTTGTTGGTTCTTGTTTTTCTTTATCTGCCACTGTCTCAGGGCACACCCATGTACTCAACTGCGGTCATGTCCTTTAGCTTTAGTTCTTTGGTACAACTGTCCCCTCAGCTGTGACCTGCAATTATGGACATTTTGGGATATATACTTTCATGGAAGTTGTGTCTTTCATCTCAAGTTGTGTAAATCTAGGTTTGTATGACATATGTTCTCGTCCGTAGATTGATCTGCTAGCTTCAGATTCTGAGATTGTTTTTACTTTGCCTATATAGTCATTGTAACAACAGGCATCTTCCCTCCAGAAAGATAATACTGCAACTTCAGATAGTAGTGGCTTTTCTGGTATCATTTAAAAATGGAAAGAGAGCGATTTCATGCATTTGCCAGGTCAGCATCTGTACTAATTTGCTCTAGCATGACCAAGAAAATAAGACTATGAGGGACTGTGTGGCTTATTTAATTTCACTCAGGTGAAATAGGACATTATGTTGTCTACAGCCTTTCCTTGCTGACTAACCAACCTGTTTCTGGTTGTATAACCTTAGGGATGGATCCCAATTCATCATATAATATATGCTTATTTAGATTATGCCTTTATACAAATTCAATATTTCCACAATATATTAAGTCTGATAGGGTTTTACCTAAGGCAGGGATCATTAAAGATATTCTATACAGGGTCAGGTAACAAATATTTTAGACTTTATGAGCCATGTGGTCTCATAATTTTTTAACATCATAAATCAGTCATTTACAAGAACTCCTCTGATCCCAAATCTTTATACCATCAAATATGATAAGGTCCCTCTACCTCTTCTCTGACCCAAATGAGAGGGTCTTTGAAAAGAAGTCTCTGATTAAAAATTGGGGGGGGGCATTTTATCTTAAATGGTTTACAACATGTATACATCTAGGTTTCAAAATGAAAGTACCTAGCATCCCAGATGGAAGATAGGATAAAAGGTGATCAGAGCAACATGGTTAAAGGAATAAGGTAAGTGATTTAGATGATAAAGGGTTAGAAAGGAAAGGGGCAGGCATATGCCTCAGGTACTGAAAATAAGTTCTGACTTTGCTGTTATTTTCCCTACAATTACAATCAGCAATGTAAGGTGAATTCAACCAAAAGAAAAAAAATTAAAAGTGAAATGAGAGCCACAGGGTAGAGAAGGGTCAAAATTATTGTTCATCTGAGAAATATCCCTACTTCATGGAACAGAACTCTAGAGTAGACTTACTGAAGATCATAGGAAAACTTTCATACTTTTAGGCATACTTTGCAAAATATGCTTCACCTAAACCCCAGGGAGATCATACAAGATTCACAAATAAGAAATGAAACCCATGGGAGATCATTAACAGCTTAACACAGTATATGTATTCAAATTCATTGCATTTATAAAAACAATAAGGTGGAAATGCTGTTATTTTGATAATGACTCTATAACAATAAAAAAGTAAAGATGTGAATTGTGTAATACAAGTTAAGAAGAAATGCAGATACTAAGTAGAGGGTGTGACTATTTGGATCAAGCTTTCTTTTAAATAAAAGATGGATGAATCTCTCATGACTTACTAACAGCTTCTTTATCATAAAAAAAATTAAAAAATAGAAGAGGCACAATTATCACATAAATGATAAAAAATTAACATGTTAGTTTTATAGTAGAAATAGAAATACTCATGTTCATGTTCATGTTCATGGTCTGCAAATTTAAACATATATCTAGACCTCTTTGCAGATAATTAAATTAGTAGAAAGCATGAGGTATGACTTAACATAAAAGTTGAGAACAAAATTTCCAGTTACGAAAAAAAAAAAAGACAAATGCAAATATCACTTCAATAAAGTTAAAATATGATGAGGTATATTTGTTTTGTGATAGAAATGCTGTTTTAACAAGTATCGGCATAAAGAAACATTTATATGTTCATGGAATCCAATAAAGTATAAAAAACAACTTTTAAAATATTGTGGAATGAAAATAAATGCAACTGGACTTCAGACTGAGTTGAAACTAGTCAAAACTTCCAGGTTATTCTCTGTCTGTGGTAGCTACATTCTGTTTCAACACATATAAGCTTTCTCTACATCAGATGATTAGCATAGAGTTTTAATAATCCATCTGACATCCATTTTCCTTCTTCCTTGTTAACAGATCCTGATTGCAATGATGTATATGTTCTCTTTTGCATGGCACTGAATATCAGGAAAAGGTGCTATATTCTCAACCCTGGTAAATTAATTCTGATTGCCTTAAGCCAGCTATGTTGGTATTAGTTCCTTTTACAGTGGCTAATTTAGGCATGGAATTAGGATATAATTTTGGTCAATGTGATGAAAAATTGGTTGGGCGGTTCTAAAAATGTTTTCCTTGATTTTAAAATTAAACACAGTGGAGGAAATTTCTTTTTTTCTTTTCTTTTTTTTAAGATTTTATTTATTTATTTGACATACAAAGATCACAAGTAGGCAGAGAGGCAGGCAGAGAGAGAGGAAGGGAAGCAGGCACCCTACTGAGCAGAGAGCCTGATGCGGGGCTCGATCTCAGGATCCAGGACCCTGGGATCAATACCTGAGCCGAAGGCAGAGGCCTTAACCCACTGAGCCACCCAGGCACCTCAACATTTCTTTTTCTTAATAGCAGAAGTTCTAGATAAGATGTCCTCAGCCAATACACTGCAAGCTCAAAGATGAAGCCAACCCAAGAGTGACAGAATGAAATAATGGAAAGAATTATGATAATGTCATTGAGTTGCTAAATTAATACATATTATAGCTTCATAGTTTTGAACTTCTGCTGTGTACAATAATGGGTTTCTTTGTTATTGATTTTTTTGAGTTGAATTTTCTGTTATTATCAGCTGAAAATGTCCTAAATGATACTGGGAAAACATTGCCACTCTCAGAACTTAGGATATAACTTTTTTTTTTCTTTTTTGGAGAAAGACTAAACAGGATATTGAGTCTCAAGTACAAAAGTCCTGGGGTAGAGCTTCAATTAATCTAGATGAAAAATCCTAAACCAGTTGTTTATGATTTTCTTTTTGAGTGGAATCAAGTGAAAATATAGTGTCCTTTGAGGGAATCAAATATGTAAAGCTGGGAAGAAAGCCACTCTTAAGAAAGAAAAAAAAAACAAAATGATTTTCTAGATGAAAAGGAGGAAAAACTTCTACTCTACAACATGAAAGCAGTAAGATATGTTCAGTAGGAAGAAATAATTCAGAAAGCAAGACTATTGTGTAGTAAAAAAGAAAGGCAAAAATCATGAATTCAATTTATTAATTTTGTACAGAACTGCAAAGGTTCCAGGCTAGGCCCCATGGAGAAGAAGAGTTAACAAGAAAATAGTCACACAAAGAGGGGGAAGAAAACCCATATTCTTTTATAAATGAGATTTGAAAGTCTCTTTCAAGTTGGACTACTCATTACCCAGGTAGTTAGACTTCACATTATCCTAATGACATTATATTTTAAGTGGAAATTAAATAATCATTAATTAGAAGAAGGGCTACAGGATTCTAAATATTCTTTCTTTTGGTAAAGAACTAAGATAAAGTTTGTAAAGAATTGTGTGCCTCATGGAAAGAATGATGTTGGGGCCCCTGGGTGGCTCAGTGGGTTAAAGCCTCTGCCTTCAGCTTAGGTCATGATCTCAAGGTCTTGGGATCGAGACCCGCATCAGGCTCTCTGCTCAGCAAGGAGCCTGCTTCCTCCTCTCTCTGCCTGCCTCTCTGCCTACTTGTGACTTCTGACAAATAAATAAATAAAATCTTAAAAAAAAAAAAAAAGAATGAATGATGCCATGAAGATTAAGAATTTGAATTTACTGTAAAGAATTAATCTGTTTAGGAGAGAGGTTTCTGAGTCTGCTAAACTTCTGCTTCTCCTATGACTTCTATGTAGACAATTGTTAAGGATTGAATTGTGTCCCCAAAAAAGATTTGTTGAAGTCCTAACCCAAGTAACTCAGAATGTGACTTTATTTGGAAATGAGGTCTTTAGTCAAGTAAATGAGGTCATTAGGGTGGGACCTAAAAGGGAGGAAATTGGACACAGAGACAGATATGCGTACAGGGAAAATGTGATGTGAATATGAAGGGAGAGATTGGCACAATGTATCTAAAGCCAAGGACATCAAAGATTGTCACTCCCAGGAAGCAAGAATTTCTGTCCTCTTTAAGAGTTCTTTTATCTGGGTGCACTTGGGTGGCTCAGTGGGTTAAGCCTCTGCCTTCAGCTCAGGTCATGACCTCAGGGTCCTGGGATCGAGTCCCACATCTGGCTCTCTGCTCCTCAGGGAGCCTGCTTCCTCCTCCCTGCCTGCCTCTCTGTCTACTGTGATCTCTGTCTGTCAAATAAATAAATAAAATCTTAAAACAAAAACAAATAAAAAGAGTTCTTTTATCTGGACTAAGAATCAAATTGACAGGAGATGGATTAATAAGAGAAAATAAAATTAATAGCATATATACAGGGAATCCATACAAACATGGAAATCTTAAAAACAGTCAAGCAAAATGAGATATACATGTCATCCTGAACTAAGGAGAAGTGGGAATAGGGGCCTTGGACTTCAGGGGGAAGAAATGCAATTCTCAGGGCAGTAGAAGAGCAGATGTTCAATAATTAGATGTTTGCACTGACATGTAAATGGGTCACTCAGATAAAATTATATGGGGGGGGGGGGTGTTGGGAAGGCCATGCCTGGGTGGCTCAGTGGTTAAGTGTCTGCCTTCCGCTTAGGTCCTGGTCCCAGAGACCTGAAATAGAGCCATGCCTCAGGCTCCCTACTCAGGGGGGAGTCTGCTTCTCCCTCTCCACCCCCACCCCACCGCCCCACTCCTGGTGTCTCTCAAATAAAATCTTTTAAAAAAATTATATCTGGTAATAACTCTTATTCTGAAAAAGACCCCAACTTAGATTTTTCTGTATAGTTAAGGGAAGGGAAAAGATCCTAGCCTATAGGATCTAGTTTCCTTCAGCTCAAAATAATCTTAAAGAGATAGTGGCCCATCATGGAGTTGCTTGCCCTCAGTCCCTATTTTACTAAACCATCTTAAGCTGCAAGAGCATCTTGGAACAAATTCTCCCTCATAGTCGTCAAAGGAACCAACCCTACTGACACCTAGATCTAGGATTTCTAGCCTTTAGAATGTGAGTCAATAAATTTCTCTGATTTCAGACACCCAATTTATGGTACTTTGTTATTACAGTTGTAGCAAACTAATAGATGTACTTACATGTGAGTGTTAAGTTGCCTTTTTTATCTGTTAACATTACTGCCTGAAAGGATCCATGGATTAGGAGAAGACTGTTGTTCACTCTGCTTGTATCCCTGATTAGAGATAGTGCTAGCTGTCCTCTACCTTATGGGTAAAAGAGGAGTGAGCCTATGTTTGATTTTAGTTTTATATTTCATTAGCTCTTTAAAATTGAGCGAATCCTTTAAAAGCCTGGGTATTCTTTTTCCTATTTATAAATTATACACTAGAAGGATAAAAAGATACTTTTTTTTCATTTTATTTTATTTCTTTCCAGTGTTCCAGAATTCATTGTTTATGCACCACATCCAAAGTTCCGTGCAGTATGTGCCCTGCCCTCCACAATACCCACTACCAAAAAGATAATTTTAAAAAATATATACATGCCTGGGCCTCAGCTCTTAGTATGTCAGTAGTTGGAACCTAGACATCTATATTTTTAAAAGGGTCTAGAGTTAAATCTAATGCCAAATCTTCAATAATGACCACAGAATTCAATATCAAACTCTGATTTCATTCATGCTACACTTATGCTACCATGTTCTTAGTGATATAGGCAGGGATATAACCAGAAAAAAATCTGTACTTGTTTACAATGAATATTTAAGTAAATAGGAATTGTAAGCAGCCCTACATAGAAGAACATAGATCTAGTACAGTGCTCTTTATGATCTAGTATAATGAGCTGTAGTCTCAGTTTTTAGCAGTACCTCAAATTAATAATTTTTATATTTGATAATATTTTTCTTTCATAATTTACTAGCAAGAGGATACTTGTTTTTCTCTGACAGTGATCGTTTAATGTGGCATTGACATTATCTTCTAATTGCCCTAATTTCTTTCGTACACATATATTAAAAGCAGCAAGTTTATAAAAATCTTAGCTTGACAAATATGAATTCTTTCTTTAAATGCTGAGGGCTACAAAATAAAATACATATGAGCTCCTAGAAGCTATTTACCACTTTAACCTTTAACAAGCCATACGTTAACATTTAAAAAGTCATAAAAAATTTACATCTATAAGCGATTTTACTTAATAGGTTAGCAGTATGCATTCTTTGCAATAGAAGGGGAACAGCACTAATAAAATGTATACTGAACTCAGTGAAAGTAATTTATACAGCTGGAGCTCAGTTGATGATTAGAGGGCAAAGTATAGGTTACATGTGATGGTTTTATCTGTCCCTTACAAATGATTCTTGCCACCATTACTCCCAATAATTAGGACTGACACTTAGCTTGGGGGCAAAGGCTTGGGCAGAGTGACCTTTCAGGTTCCTTTGTGAGAACCATGATAAATTTCAAAGCAACATTCAGTAAATAGTAGAGGAAGTCACAGATCTGAGAGTTGAAACCATTGCAAGTTGAAATAATTGGGACATAGTCCTTTGTGTATATATATATATATATATATATATATATATATACTTTGCATATCTTCTCTTGAAATATAAGGTAAACAAATCAATAATTATTTAGTGACAACAGTACATAGAGGAAAACAAAATCCTTGAGTAGATAAGAGAGTGGGAATAAAACAAATCAGTCCTGCACAATTTACATCCTTCCTAATTCTTTGAAATTGAAATGTACCCTGATAAGTCATGGGAAAGCAGAACAATATTTCACTGTAAATTTCAGCACATAGCATCCTAGTACACAAATTCTGTTTTCATTGTACAAGAATTTTGGATCATTTCTGTGGGGACTGATTAACAAATGAATAAATAGAATTTGAAATGGAAAATGGAGATAAAGCAGATGGCAGTAAAACTAAAGATTTTTATAATAAAGTTTAAGAAAGAAAAAAGATAAGAGAAAAATATTCTTGAGTTGTGCTGTCTGGTGCTGAAAGAAAGAGTACTAGCAAGACCTGAGGAGTTAGTCCCACAATCAGAAAGACATTCAACCCTGAATGAAGAACCAGACCCAGGAGAAAAGCTTCGTGTAATGTTTATTATCTATAATGAGGTATATTTCTAAGTGTCTCCTTGATATAATACTGGATTCAGTATCAGAAATAAACTGTTAGGGATTGGTGAATAGAGATCACTAATACAATAATAATTATTATTAAAGATATAAAATTTATCCCGATGTTGTCTTGGTTTATTTATTATCTTATTTTAGCATATTAAGTCAACACATGTTGCTAATGGTCTTAACATATTTACTCTCAACTTGAGTCCTCAAAGGCCCCCTCCAGTTTTATCACCTAGGAAGATATAGTTGTGTTGTATTATGTAATGATGATAAATATAATCAATGTTCTTTGTAACGCATTCAGAAATAAATTGTTAGTCTCATATATTCTGATGAGAATACAAAATGGTATAACTTTTTTGAAAATTTTTTTTGCATTTTTTAAATAAAATTAAATATATATCTTTACCATATAATTTGACATTCTACTCCTAGGAAGTTACCCAAGAGAGATGAAACTTTTTTCTAAAACAAAAATCTGTATGTGACTTTTAAGAGCAGCTTTACCTTCAAGATGGAAACAACCTAAATGTCTATCAATCATTGAAAAAAATTTTTGATACAGCCATGTAATGGAGTATTATTCAACAATAAAAGGGAATAAACTACTTGTACATGCAAAAACATAAATTAATTTTGAAGCATGCTATGTGAAAAAAAAGCAAACAAACACAAAAGGCTCTGTACTCTGTGATTCCATTTATGTGACATTCAGGAAAAAACAAATTGTAAGTGGAATCATATCCTCCACCTACCTTATAATTTTTAAATGAAAAAATGTATAGTGCACATCCATGGTAAAATGAAAAACACTTTGACAGAATAGTATTTTATGAATATACCATAATTTATTTATTTAAATAATCTATTAATATATTTACAATGCTTCAAAGTTTTGTAACCATGAATTCATATTCTCATATGTACATGTTTATATCTATATGCACCATATACACTTTTCTGGTAATTTTCTTAGAATTAAATTATACACATAGACTTTTCAGAATTTAGGTCTAGACAGCTTAAAAGTTTTGATACAGTGTGCCAAATTGACTTTCACAAAGATCGAATGAAATTACACTTCCACAAACAATATCTGAAGTTGTTAATTTCTAGACCTCCTTCAGAGAACATTAATATTTATCAGTCAAAACATCTTTTCAAAGATAATGAGATACCCAACCATAAATTCTGCATTTATGAACAAAAATCTACTTGTGGAAGTTTTTTTTTTTTTTTGTATTTTACTTATTTTTGTAAGAGAGAGTGTGCGAGCTCCTGGCTCAGTGGAGAGTCTATTTCTCCCTCTGCCTCTGCCCCCCCCCCCGCGCCCTTCCCCCACCCACTTGTGCCTTGTGCTGGCTCACACACTCTCTCTTACAAAAATAAGTAAAATGCAAAAAAAAAAAAAACAAAAAAAAAACAAAACTTCCACAAGAGTCTTAGCCTATCGAGTTATTTAAGCAGTAGTAAACACATAAACAGAATGGGAAGAATTCATAGGATCAAAATCTAATAGAAGAACACAGTATTGACATACTGAAATCTAAGGAAGAATAAAGGAAAATTATTGTGATTTTATTGAGATAAAAATATATTTTAGTATATTTATCTGAAAAACAAATTGAACTGAGCATTCTGTATTTCACCTGGCAATGCTATCCTTGTGCACATTTCGTTAACATAGTCTATCAGTGGACAAAATTTCTTGTGATTAGTCTACTGCATGGTCTATAGTGTGTGACAAAGTGACAGATGAAGTCATGTGGATGAAGAGCTAGTATCTAGGAGATCAGTATTAGATGATAGAGCAGCGGGAGAGGATAAGTCACCTAAACAAAATAGTACAATCTGAGCTATACATTGATGGATAGACAGAAATTGTGCATAAGAGGTGACTAATATGAATTCTGGGGATAAGTGTAGTGAAGATGCTTTCAGAACAAACTAATGAGTAAGAAAGAAAGAGTATGGTACATGACCTGAGATCTGTGTCAGTAAAACCAGGCCATGAAACCTGGTCTGGGATTATATTTATGTGTGTGGAGTGGGGGGGAATCTAAATTAGTCAAGAAGGTAGACACAGAGAAGTTGGTGTAAATATATAAGAATAATCAAAAATTTGTAATGAAAGAATATTTGTCTGGGGATAAGGACATCTGTTATTTTTTTTTTCAGCCTAAACTTGAAGATGCTTCAGTTTTTCCAGGATCTATTATTTAAATTACTCAAGAAATATTTAGTTAGATATTTATTTTTAAAAAAATTATTATTAAATTGCAGGCCTAAAAACCTATGCTGTGTAATTTAGGATTCCATTTATAGCCCAAAAGAACAGTGGGAGATGTTTATGTAGATAATAAAATAAAACTTTTATGAAAGTGAGGTATAAGAAGGAAGGTTCACATACTATGACAAATAAACATCATATGTTGATACTAGAATAGCACTCTTTGCTTTTGTTCTAAGTGCTATTCCTGCTCTGGAAGACCAAGAAAGAAAGTTTTGGCTTCTCTGTGGAGCGAAACAGACTTCTAAAACTACCCCAGGTTGGTAACTGTGTCACAAGTAGATAAGCTAGGTAGAGAGTTCTATTAATGTAACTGCATTGAAAAGAAAACTTAAAAACACTAATATATAACTTAGATATGAAAATATCAAAAACCCTTGTGATAAAAAGGAGCCTGGAGAAGACTAGAAGCATTGTCTGATTAGAAGAAAAAAGGAAGGAAAATGTCTCCTTTATCTTTTTACCTTTCTTCCTCATATGTCATTATGTTTTGAGGGAGACTTGAAAGGAGGTAAAAAAAAAAAAAAAAGAGAGAGAGAGAGAGAGAGACTTAAGTTGTACTCCAAACCAGCTGGGAAATATTTTGAAAAAAATGTGAGCAAAGGGGCGCCTAGGTGGCTCAGTGGGTTAAAGCCGCTGCCTTCGGCTCAGGTCATGATCTCAGGATTCTGGGATCAAGCCTCGCATGGGACTCTCTGCTCAGCGGGGAGCCTGCTTCCTCCCCCCTCTCTCTCTCTCTCTGCCTACCTCTCTGCCTACTTGTGATCTCTGTCTGTCAAATAAATAAATAAATAAATAAATCTTTTTTAAAAATAAGTGAGCAAATATCCCAGTATTTTGCAAGAATACTGCCAATATGAGAAAAGTGAAATAAATGCATAAAAAGTGCACTCCATTTTCTTTACACATATAAGGGATTAATTAACTTATCCCCTGCCAACTGTAACACATATGCACACACACACGCAGAGGAAAGGTAAGACCCACTATGGCAATGACAAGAAGAAAGATGGAACTGTATGTGGAATGAAAGAAACCAAGAAAAAATAGATACTGTATTCTAAAGTGACATGTAATACTAGAATGCAAATTTTAAAGAAATTATTCCCAACTGCTAAAGCATCCATCAAAACCAATAATGCAGAAGGATATATAGTAGCAAATTGGGTCAAGGAAGGATCTTTAAAATTATTTATTGGAGAGCTATTCTGTGAATGTCATTTTTCTCAAGAGCAATGAGTAGGAAATTGCTGATTTTCACCATTAGCTCAGGAAAGATAAATATCAAAACAAAACAAATACACACCTTCTGAGACCTTAGTATATATCCTGTGGAGTTTGGGTAGTTTGGGGATCCTAGAGGACAGTATTTGATTTAGATCAAAATCTATAGGACAAGAGATTGAATGAAGAATGGCTGCAGAAAAGACTTAAGAATTTCAAAGTCTTAAACTCCAGGGGCACCTGGGTGGCTCAGTCAGTTAAGCATCTGCCTTCGGCTCCAAGTCATGATTGCAGGGCCTGGGATCAAGCCCTGCATCAGGCTCCCTTCTCAGTGCTTGTGCTCCCTCTCTCTCTTGCTCAATCTTTCTCACTCTCTCAAATAAATAAAATCTTTTAAAAAAGTATTAAGCTACAAAAAACAGTAAGTTGGAAGACTGAGTGATTTCCATGGTCAAGATTTCCATCAAAGGAGGGCCATTTAAATAAGTGAATTAATAGACAACATCACTCTCATCAAGGGAAAAGAACCCGTGCAATACCAGTAGGAGTCTTGGAAGAAAACTTGAACAACCCACAAAAGTGGGATTAAATTTTAAATATCTGAAAGGTCCAGAGAGAGGTTAAACTAAGTCACGATGTATCACAAAATTAGACATATTCATATAACTATTTCTTCCTTTACCTCTTTGTCTTCTGAGTATGGAAAGGCCAGACATTAATATAGAAAGATAAAGAGGAGATAGCTAGCTGAACCATACCTCTAGACTCTAGATTTCTCATGCCTGGCAGGAATAAACATGGGAGGGAACTGACATGCCCTCAATGTTAAATTAAACTTGAAGATTTGAAGTAGCAGAGCTTCCCATTTTAATTGCTGAATTGAGACTGTTTTGCAATTTTACATAGGATTGTGTTTTTAAATTTTAGATTAGTCATAAAAGTCATGGAGCCCACCCAAGTTTTCATCCCCTACAAAAGAAGAGTACATTTTTCAGATGTATATGTGTACATTTCAAAGAACAATGGAAAACAAAAGTAGAGTTGTTTCATAATTATATCTCATGAGTGATCTTAATGCCAGCTATTAGCTTTAAATAAAATTACTTCAGAATAAGAAATCAAATTAACATTTTTATATTTGTTTTAGTTAGGATACTGGTACCTCTTGAAAGAGCACACTCAAAGGGTTAATTGAAAACAGAGGAGAGATTATTTAGAATCCTTGTTTCCCGTTGCATGTAAGGGGTTTGGAAGTCTCCATTTTATCCTAACAATTAGCTGCTTTGCTCTCCCAAATTTCCTAAGCATGAAAATGAGTTAGTAGGGTAAGCAGGACTATCGTTTCCACAATCTGGTCAGGTTAAGTGGTCCCACTGGCCTTTCCAGGGCACTCCCCACTCTCAATTCATGGAGAAGCCCCTCTCACCCCCAGAAGCTCAGAGAACCCATTTTCTTTGCCTGGAATGGTGAGCTGGCAGCTAAGGGGTCTGCTTTCTGGCTTTGAGGAGAGAATTTCACCAAATTAATCTTTATGTAAATTAATGTTAATTATAAATGTAAATTAGTGCTAGTCCTCCCAATTAATGATAGATCCAGAAAGCTCAGAGATCATGAAGCAGAATAAATGTGAACACCACCTCCAAAAGATCACATAGGCATATCATCTTCAAGCTATAGGAAATCAAATGAACAGAAAAAAACCCAGAAAGAAGCCCCCGGGGGTGGGAGGGCAAGTGTGTGGTGGGTGGGGTAGAGATCTTACAGAAGAACAAAGAATTATATCCAATTTCTCAGAAACCATTTAAGCAAGAATAGAATGGAGTGAAATCTTTAAATATTAGAAGAAAAAAATCCACTAAACTAGAAATTTGTGCCCAGTGAAATTAGCATTCAAAAGTGAAGAAAAAAATAAAAGCTGTCAATAGCAAAAATTGATGGAATTTGTTGCCAGTAGACCTGACTTCTAAGAAATACGAGTTCTTCAGAGGGAAGGAAAATGAATTAGGGAAACTCACAACTACATAAAGAAAGGCAGAGATTTTAAGAAGAAATAAGTAAAATAATTTTAGTTTGTTTTCCTTATTCTTAATTGATCTGTTAACAATTTATTCAAAATAACAATAACAATAATATATCAGGAGTAGTTTATGAGTAAGTGAGATAAATGACAATGATATTATAAGGGATAGGAAGGAGGAATTAGGAATACTCATAATGAGGCAGGGACACTATCCATGTAGAATAATGTTATTTCAAAGGCATTTGAGATTAGTTGTAAATATATGTTGCAAACTCTAGGACAAACACTAATTTTTTTAAAAGAAGTATAATTAATATTTTAAGGTAAAAGAGAAAATGGAATTATACAAAATGTTAAAACCAGACAAGGCAGAAAAAGAGTGAAAAAACAAAAAGAACAAGGGTCACATACAGAAAAGAGTTATACAACTTATGCTCACTCAAAGACTTGTACATAAATGCTCATGGCAGTTTTATTCAGAATTGTCAAAAACTGGAAACAACCCAAATGTTTATCAATATAAAAATGGAAAACAAATGGCATATTCCTAAAACAGAATACTACTCAGCAGTAAAAAAAAGAACACCCACTAATGCATGCAACAATGTGAATGAATCTCATAAACACTCTTGAGGGCGAAAAGATAGCACAAAATAGTTCATACTGCCTATTTTCAATTATATGAAATTTTATAACTGGTAAAATTAATCTGTCCTGTGAAAAACCTTGAAAGTAGTTGGCTTATTATGGACTTCCCTGGAAAGCAGCTTACTTTTATAAGAAAAATATGTATTAATGGGGATGTATTACATGGGAATATGTAGGTCTTAAAACTTATGCAATACTGCATTTAATATTTGTGCAATATACTTAGTAAATGTACTCAAGTGAGAAAATAGAACTGGAAACAAATATTGAACTCTAGTTAGTAGGCTTTTGAAAGGGGATTTTATTGGCTCATTTGATTAAATATACCTCAGTAGAATTTATTTTAGGGAAGGTTTGGTACTATAGTGAATATAATGATTTTCTATCTTTCCACAGGATTTTCTGATGTTTGCTCTGTTCTTGGTTTTCATGGGTAGTCCACTGGCAGTATCAAGTCCCCCTCTCCTATTGGTATCAAAATGAACATATTAGCTTCACACCTTATATTTTTAGGCAACTCTAACTGGAAGGAAAGGGAAATACAAAAGAGAAACGTTATTTCATAAAAGTCCTAGGAATTCCATTGCATTTCATTGGGTCTTATCTGTTAATGCCTACCTTTGGAAGTAAAATAGGGTCAAAAACATAAAATAAAGAAAAATAAGTAAGGGTAGGGAAGCTTCTCAAAATCTAGGTTCTACAATCAGAGGGTAGGACGTGAGTGCTGACAGAAGAAATGTTACTGTTGAAAACAATTTATTGCTTCTCATGCTAAACTTAGAACATTAGTTTTAAAATTTAACATGTCTAGTATTTTAATCTGCATTTGAATGTAACTCAGGTGTAATTTAAAATTCAAGTAACATTTTGCCCAGTTATGTAGTATATATCTAATTCATGTTAAACCTTACAAAGCAGGTGGGTAGCAAACAGGAAGCTATGAAATTATTTTAATTGCTCTGTATATTGTTAGTGGATTAATAAGACAATGATTATCAGGTTAAGTCAGATTAATTTCCCATTTTTCACCATAGGTACAATATAATCCTTAAAATAATTGGAAGAGATTAAATCAGATCAAACTAAAATGAATGTCTGAATGTAAAAATTTGTAATATTTATGAGTTGATTTCACTATAAGAGTTTTGAGACCAGTACAGAATCCTGCCATTTTAACATCATAATTTTGCCTCCTATACATTTCATTATATATACATAAATGAAATTATACCATTAGAATCCAATAACTGCAAGTCCAGAAAAATCTGATTTATTTAATTTTTTGCTATAACTTCCATCATCATAAGCAATATATAGCCTTACTAATTTTCCTAAGGAATTTGAAAAGAATACTGAAGTAATAATTTATTATTATTGTGACTTAAGAGAAGACCATTAAAATAGAAGATATCAGTCAGAATTTTCTATTAAAGAATTTGGGTGCTATTGTATTCATACCATACTGAAGAGTCATATAAAATCGAATTCAAATAACAAGGCAAAATACCCGGTTTAAAAAAGTGAAAGTAAAAGCAAAGTACTTGAAATAGTTTATTGGGTAGCAGAACAGGGGTATACTTTCATGAATGAGAAACTAAGTTGCTTAATTTAAAAAATTCAAAAGGCATCATAATTTTTCTCATAAAGGGAAAAGGAACCACAAGACCATAATCAACTATTTTAAAATGTGACTCTAATTTCCTGGTTAATTTTCAAGACAAAGTAGTTAGTTTAAAAAAAAAAAAAACACTAAATAGTCTCAAAATGACTATGAACTACTTTTGATTTCCTGTCATCCACTATTCTAATAAAAGCTGAATATAACCCAATATTATATAGAAAACACTGATGTCACCTAACTGTAAAACTCCATTTAGCCTCTGTACGGTTTCAAAACTCCTCAGTGGCAAATATACAAATAGCAGCATAAATTACCTTTGTGCCTTCTTCCATATTTTTCAGACTTCATGTTTATATTTCTTGGTATGATTCTGCCTATTCTAAATTCTGCAAAATTGAATTTGGAAAAAAAAATTAAGTCTATAGATGCTTTGTGGGCATATATTTCTTGTCTCCCTGGCATCCATAACCTCCTTTCCTTTTCCAAAAAGTTACCCACATTGCCAGTCCTCCTAGGCTCCGTGGTCCATTCAGAGGCGGAAACATTAGCTAAGTCCTGCCAATGAGAATCAGTAGAACTTAATTCTGTGTAGGTGCATTTGTGATTGTGTGCATATGTTTGAGGTATAAGGGTTGTGACCTCCTTCCTTGTAGGATGGGACAGTGTCTCAGTCTATTCAGAGTCCTATCACAAAATACCATAGACTGAATAGCTTATAAATAGCAGATTTTATTTGTACAATTCTAGAGGTAGGAGTTCCAAGGACATGGTTGTGTGAAGGCCCTCTTCTGGGTTGTAGACCATTTTATCTTCCTATAATAGAGCTAGGGAGCTCTGGATATTTCTTTTACAAGAGCACTAATCCTATTCACGAGGGTTCCACTGTCATGACCTAATTCCCCCCAAAGTCCCTATGTACTATAATCACATTTGGGTGTTAGGATTTCAGCATACAGTTTGCAGCCGGGGGCCTGGGGGAACACAAACATTCAGACCATAGCAGAAAGTTCTACAAGTTTCCGACAAACAACATGAAACTCAAGAGAGGAATTTGGGGGTGAATGTTAACAAAGTTAAAACATGAAGGAAGTGACACTAAGTGTTTTAGGTATCTCAGTTGTTGGATAAAGATTAGTATGAGATTTTATCTACTCTTGGGCTGTGGGAATATAAGAGCCAATTGAATCTCCAACTCCCCACCCCCTTTTCTTTTTGGCTAAATCAGTTTGGGTTAGATTTTCAGATACTTGCCACTAAACAGATTAAGATACCTATATTTTCACAAATAAGTGTTTTATCATTTAATAGCTCATTTTTGTCTGTTCTATTAGGGAACTTTTTTAACCACAAAATTTCCAATTTTCTGGAATTTGATGTTTCACTAAACTTTTCACAAGGTTGAGAATAAATGTTTTCATGTAGGATGCTTAACTTCTAGTTATGATATTCCACTTGAAAAGACAGAATGGTAGAAGTGGTAGAAGTCCTATGAATAATTCTATTCAAACCCCTTGTCATACCGGTTAGGCAGGTAGTCTCAGAAAAATTAAGTGAATTGTACAGGATCAAATAGCTGTGGTTCTAGGAACCCATGCCTTGTTAACCTTGAGTTAGTGTTCAGACCCTCCCCAAAGCTGCAAACACAGTTTACCTAATTGCAGTGAGTCATTTTGCATGTAAATTAAGAAACTGATCTTTTTTCTCTTGAAATCAGTTTGAGTTATAATAACATCAGGAAACTTAACAATATAACCAATTTCGTGACCCATTTGGTTACATGTAAGGAAAATGTTTAGAATGAGCAAATTTTTGTCCTTTTCTTTTATACCTAGTAAAATAAGTATCTATTTATTAATCAGAAAGCCTCTTCACCTTGAAGTCATTGCTTATATCCCCTACTAACAGCCTTTTGAGATTTGTTCACTAAAATATCCAAGAGGAATGAATGTGAAAGATCATGATAAAGCAAATGATCAGGAGTAGATAAGAATTAGATCTTCAAGGGAGTAAAAACAATGACTGCCATTTTTTGTCTTCTGAAAATGTTGTCATTACCCAACACCCTAACTACAGCAAACCTCCCCAGTTATAAGAATTTTGGTACTCAGGGGTGCCTGGGTGGTTTAATCAGTTGAAGGACCACCTTGGTTTTGGCTCAGGTCATGATCACAGGCTTGTGAGATGGAGCTCTGCCCCAGGCTCTGCACTGAATGTGGAGCCTACTTAAGATTCTCTCTCCCTCTCCTTCTGCCCCTCCCCACCATGTGTGCTCTCTCTCTCTCCCCTTTTCTAAAAAAATAAAATAGTAAATATTTAAAAAATGGAAAGAGGGAAAGGAAGGAAGAATGAATTTTGGTATTCAATCAGAATGATGGAAACAAATTTGAAAGGTTTTTTAGTTTTGAAATTTATAAAATCATGTTTCAAGCATTTTTCTTTGAGCATGCTTCACATGGACTAATAATACCTGGGCTTCTGTTAAATTAACCATATGTATGAAAACTAAAACTGGAGGGAAAGAAGGGCAGTTTTGTCGTTTATATTCCTTTAGAGTAAATTTTGTGGACATCAGCAGTATGAATTCAATGACGTGTTAAATTTTACATGCAGCTTTATCAGAAATAAATACCTTATGAATAAAAAGAAACCTTTATATTATGATCTGATTATCAGTACAATTAGCTTTTCCTCCTTTCAACTATATGTATATAAAAGATTATATGTGTTTTTAGATTATTTTAATTCAGACACTTATTTACACATTTGCCTACTATTGCCTCTGATTACAGTGGACTCCTTATCTTTTAATTCTGTGTATACCCACTTTTTAAGTCTACTGCCCACAAGCGTTTAACAGGGCCTTGGCCATTTCATTGTTCTCATCCCCTTCCACTCTGCACCTCATTAGTTTTCTCCAGTTAACCCTGTCTCCTTGTTGGTCTCAGGCTGGTAAGCTTCATTCTTATTCATTCTTAGATCCCAGAGGCTAACATGTTGACTGCCATATGTTAGTTGCTTATTAGTATGTGTTAAATGAATGAATTTAAAAACAAATGAACAAGTATTTATTCGGTACTGTACCGGTTAGCCAGGTATTCCGTTACAACGTATTGCATAATTGGTGGCATATACAATGGAAATTTATTTTTTGACGGACTGTGAGGCTAGATGTCTGAGATCAAGGTATTGGCAAGTTTGGTTTCTTCTGAAGCATCTTCCCCTGACTTGTAGATGGCTGTCTATTCCTTGTGTCTTCACATAGTCTTTCCTCTATGAGTGTCTATATTCTAATATCCTTTTCTTAGGAAGACACCAGCCAGATTGAATTGGGGCTTACTCTTATAATCTCATTTTAACTTAATTACCTTTTTAAAGATCCTGTCTCTAAATTCAGTCACATTCTGAGGGCTGGGGGTTAGAACTTAACATATGAATTTTGAGGGGGACACAATTCAGCCTATAAGAAACCTTGTGTGTTAGATTGTGCTAGCTAATTATGCCACCCCATAACTCTTTGTCAAGTACTTCTTTTCTTCTATTAAATTAACCATCCCAAATCACTTTTTCATAACTCTGTGAAGAATCAGCAGTGGCCAAAGAACTCCACAATTACTATCAAAGCCAAAAGCTTATCAGTATAGCCGTAGTAGATGGCCCAGACATGGTGACAGATGCATGTAACACTGTTATAGCATTGGAAGTATCCATAAACACAGTGTAGAGCTACTATGTAAGAGCAAGAGATTCTATTTCCATTTCCAATTTGAGCTTTTCTAATTTCAGAGAAAAAAAAATCTAACCAGGCTCTGGAATTAAAGAATATACCTCAGCTTCCTGATTTTATAAGAAAAAAATTCATCTTTGGTATTAATTTAAACTTGAAAGAACCAGATATGTGGTCTATAAAAGTTATTTAAGTTTCTCTGTTTCAAGCAGTCTCCAATGTATAAAAAATGTTGAGTTCTAAAGATTCCTTTGTAAATCATGTTTTGGGACTCAGATTGCATTTCACCATGGAAACAATGTGCTCACTATTGTCGCTTTGCCCCTCTCTACAAAACAAAAATGTTTAATCCACACTGAAGCAAAAGCAAGTAGGATACTAGTAAAATTATTACCACCATGAATCCCAATTTTTAAAAGGCAAATTTTAGTCAAAGAACAATTGGAAAAATATTCCCTTGTGCTTTTCTGCTTTGGAGATACTCAGTGCAGGGGTCTTTTCAGTTACATAAATCAGGTGAAGGATCTTATGGGTGGGCAGAAGCTCTGAGAGGGAGGAGGCACCTAGGACTAAAGACTAAAGACTAAAGACCTAGGACTACTTCCTTCTAGAAAGAGTCGAAGTCATGTCTTGATCCCAAGCTATTTAAATTTCTTATCAGATATATTCCTAAAATCAGAGGCATACCAAAGGAGAGGGTTGTATTTGAATAAGAGAGGTTCACCAACCACCACATTTTTTGGTATCCTCATGTATAACCTACATTGCATTACTTATTGTTTTTGAAATTCTGTACAGACAACACACCCCCCTTAAAGCCTGCACCAGTACACTGCTCTCTTCTCCCAGCTCAAATTCAGTGTAATGGAAAATAGAGCTGGTTTGCTAAATACTCTCTCAGTTCCTAAACATATCATCAGTTCTAAGGGCTCCTGGTTTCTATTCACTTCTCCTGGAAAGAAATATTCCTATGCCCTTCATCTTTACTTTCTTTATTTTCTCCATCCTTTGGAGAGAAAAAAAAAAAAAAAAAAAATATATATATATATATATATATATATATATGTATGTGTGTGTGTGTGTGTGTATAGATACATGAACAGCAAATTAAAATTCAGATTTATCATAAACAGACCAGATTAATCCTAAATCCATTCTCTCTTCACAGAGGTAGATAATTCAAGACATTTGACTTTAAGAAATAAGACTTAGATTTTGAGGTAGCTAATTCTAAAAGCCTTTAGAAGAGAGAAAGAGGTGACTAACATAGGAATGCTGTCAGTGATTCTTGACAAGGGATTCAGAAGAAGGAAGGAAAATCCCAATGGAAAAAACAGAAAAGGAAAAACATTTTATAAATCTCCAGTAATTACTTATAAGAAATGTACATGTTAAACATATAAGTCAAATATATCATATCTTTCTAAAATGAGTTTTATTACTTAATGTTGATATTAATTCACTGAGTGTCTTAATGGAAAGTCATTATTTATTGCCTCTTTAAAAAATAGTCTGCTGTCTTCTTGTAGGCCACTAAATTTAAGGTTTCTCAGTTTTTATAAGTAAGCTCAAATTTTTGAAACCGTTACTGAAATAAAACATTTAAAGTGCAGTCTAATTCATATTGTCAATGTTAAAAATACAATAGAAAGTTATTAGCAAAATGATTTTATTTGGGAATAGCAGAAAAGTTGCAATTTGGGACAAGCAATTTGTGGCAAACCATAGCCAAGTCTGACGAAAAAGGGAAGGTGAACTTTTCTTTAGATTTTAGGAGGAAATTGAGAAGTGTTCTTTTGAACAGAAGTTCATTGGAGAAGAGTTGGAGGTTATGGGTCCTTGTCATTGGCTGCAAGCAGTTATTAGTGAGTTGTGGCAGGGAGAGATCTTCCTTGTTTTTTTAAAAGCAGAAGATGAAAGTCTTATGTGAAAAGTGTTCTCTCTTGTGAGGATAAGATCTTCCTTTCTCCTGCTGGTCATGCAGGCTATAAGAGGTACACATGTGAGTGTTCCCAACTCTACTTTATTTATTTTTTAAAAGATTTTATTTATTTATTGGAGATATACAGAGAAAGAGAGCTAGAGAGCAGAAGTAGGGGAGAAGGAGAGTCGGGAACAGGGAGCCTGACATGGGGCTGGCGCCCAGGACCCTGGGTTCATGACCTGAGCCGAAGGTAGATGCTTAACTGACTGCCCCACAAAGGCACCCCTAACTCCACTTTAAATGAAGTCTCCTAATTCATTTTCACAAATATCTGTACTTAATACAAAGACAATCTTAAAAGTAGTCTGAGAACCAGCATTGACTTCTCAAATATATTTTGCTGTTGTTTTATCACAATGCAGTACAAATTTCACACTATTCTCAATAGGACCAGTTTGCTGGAACACAATTATGACTAATATAACTAACTCTACCAATGTCCTTTCCTTGCAAAATTTTGTAAATTTAATCTTTGGAAATTTTTTGTTTTCTTTCACTAGTTTGCAGTTTAATAATAAAACCAATGGAAAGTAAGATTCAAAGTAAATAAGGCCTTTTAGAATATATTGATAGACTATCAATATCAGAAAGCATAAGAACTAATATAACTAATATTTTTAAGGCCTTTTATGTGAAAACATGGGGATTCTTTTAAGAAATAATTATTCAGTGCTGTGTAGGTTTTGAAGGAGTTCAGTGAAGAAAAACAACATATGAAAATTCCACTACTGGAGTTTCTCAAGCTCTATTATAAGAAAGAGATCTATTTTGACTGTATAACCTAAGGATCCCAAGACTTCCAGGCTTCTAGAATCATACACTGCAACCAGAGCACAGGGGTGCAAAAGCACATGGCTGTGGGTTCCCAAACAGACCAGGTTCCAGCCACTCATCACTGACAAAATCCAAAAGTGGAGAGACAAGTGGTGGTTTAACAGAAATTTAGTTCAGTGAGGCCAACACTAGGAAAACAGCAAACTAATGTCCTAGGCTATCTCCAAAGTGCTGACCGTACCCCTAGGTTTATATAAGAAAAATATGGGACAAAACCAGTGGGTATGTGTAGGTGGGCAGAAAAGGTCAAGTGAAACATTGTCTTGGGGTCACTTGTATTAGGTCTTGCTGGCTTCAGGGAAGTTGTAATGCTTGTGAGGTAGTTTCTATCCCCACCACAAGATGGTTTTCCCAGCATGTCTTTTGCTTGAGTTGAAAAATAAGCTGGAGGGGCACCTGGGTGGCTCAGTGGGTTAAGCCTCTGCCTTTGGCTCGGGTCATGATCTCAGGGTCCTGGGATCGAGCCCTGCATTGGGCCCTCTGCTCAGCAGGGAGCTTGCTTCCTCCTCTCTCTTTCTGCCTCCCTCTCTGCCTACTTATGATCTCTGTCTGTCAAATAAGTAAATAAAATATTTTAAAAAAAGAAAAAGAAAAAGAAGCTGTAAAGAACTTAATTGGTTAGAAAGTACAGACTAACGTCAAAATGGAGGCGGTTGAAGAAAAGACTAGGTCCTCTTTCAACTCTTTAATATTTTTACAATTTACCAGGTTGCCTATTCGGTGGAAAGATAAGCAACCTTACAGCTATTTCTAAGGAATCCAAAATGGAAGAATGGGAGGATAGGTGAGTACATGAATCTCATATTCTCTTAGTTTCAGTATCTCTTTTGAAATTCCTGCTCCTACTGAATTATTGATCTAGTTTACCATTTTGTCACCAATTATCCTCTCTTCATATTTGGTTGTCTTTATCTTTAAGTCCTTGAAGCATTTTTAATACATTCAAGTAGACAAAAAGTTTTAGCAAAGGACTGAAAGTAACAAGGCATGATTATAACAACACAGGACAGAAAATAGCTTATTACATCCATTCAGCTTAATGTCCTTCAGTCATCTGGTATTGGAATTTATTACTGGAAATAATTCACTTTGGACTACACTATTGTTGGAACTTACTCTTTGTTTTTTGGGGGTTTTGTTTTTTGTTTTTGTTTTTTTAAAACTTTATTTATTTGCAGGAGAGAATGAGAGAGCAGAAACAGGGGAAGTGGCAGGCAGAAGGTAAAACAGCCTTCCTGCCCAGCAGGGAGCCCGACGGGGGTGGTGGGGGAGACTTGATCCCAGGATCCTGGGATCATGACCTGAGCCGAATGAAGGCAGATGTTTAACTGACTGAACCACCCAGGTGTCCCAGAATTTAATCTTTATTTAACTTAACTTCATGTCTTTTTTTTATCTTGACCCTTCTCCATTATCTCATTTGTGTTACTTCTAAAATCCTTCACTCCAGTTGCCCTGTTTTTCAAAATCCAAATATTACATCACACCAAGCTAAAATATTACCTGTATTCATAATCTAGATCGTTATCATAAATAACCATTATGGGGATGCCTGGGTGGTTCATTTGGTTAAGTGTCTGACCCTTGGTTTTATACTTCAGGTCATGATCTCCTCAGGGCATGAGGAGATTGAGCCCTGGGCCAGGCTCTGCACTTGGCAAGGAGTCTGCTTGAGATTCTCTCTCCCTCTCCCTCTGCCCCTCCTGCTCATGCTCTCTCTCTCAAATAAATAGATCTTTAAAATAAATAAATGCCCATTATAGTGCATTCCCTCTTTAAAAAACATAACAATCAAACATTTCCAGTGGTGTTCTAATTACTTCCTTAGAACATACAATCAGCAACATTCTTTCTTTAAACATATATATGTATTTATATACATTTATTTATTTATTTATTTATTTATTACAAGTGCCCTTATTCTTTAAATCTTCATAACCATGTTATCATAGAAGTATCATTATCCCATTTTAAAAGTGAGGATATTATATGGACACCTGGGTTTTCTCAGTCAGTTAAGCATCTGCCTTTGGCTCAGGTCCTGGGATGATGTCCCACATGGGCTACTTGCTCAGCAAGGAGCTTGCTTCTCCCTCTGCCTGCTTCTTCCTCTGCTTGTGCTCTCTCTCTCTCTCAAATAAATAAATAAAATATTTAAAAAGTGAGTTTATTAGTATAAACTAAGGACCCAAGGCCATACAATCATTAAACTGCAGAATATGACATTTGTATCATGTTTGTTTGATTGCAGAGCCTCTGACCTTGACTGCATAGTATTCGTTTTTATTTATTGTGTAAAATTTAGACATATCTCTATATAGTTATAGTTATAGCCCATTTAACATTAATACATCAAGTATTTTCAGGGAGGATAATTAGCTTTGTGAGAAATGTGCAAAAGTTGGTATTTTTTTGAATGTTAATCCTCTTTTTAAAAATGAAACCTGCTTTGATTTTATGTAAAACATTAGTAGCAAATATCTCCTAAAACTTTGATCTGACAATATAATCCTAATTATGCCCAAGAAAACCTAGAATGTTTAAAGGCAGTAAAAATTGGAATCTTACGTGGCAGCTTGAAAAAGTTCAAAACTAATCAACACACAAAAAAGGAAAAAAAAAAAGATTTCTCTGCCCAAACCCTGACTCAGCTTCCCCTTATTATTGGCTTGGACACCCTGCAGATTAAACTGCTATTTGTGCAATTTACTGAGCCTGGGGTGAACTCAAACTCCTCTACTTCACACAATTTTGCTTTCAAGTTATCTTGTCAGGGAAGCTGACAGTCTCAATGATGTTGCTTTATAGACTCCTTGGCAAAAATAGGATGTTGAAAATCTACCCATCAAAAACTAAACCCATAAAAGTTTGCTCTCCTTGGGTCAAAGAATATTAAATGCATTTGATCTCATATTGTTTGAGATACATCTGTGCGTGTAAACTCTACAGAGACAGTAAATTAGACGCAGTAAGAAATTGGGGGCCAAAAAAAAAAAAAAAAGAAAAAAAGAAATTTGGGGGCAGCAGTTATTCCAGCACAGACCAGAGATTTATGCAAAAGAATTAATAAATAAAATTAAAAAATAGGCTAACACAAAATATTCCTCCCAGACCTATCAGTTACATCTTTCGTTCTACTTCACTTATTTAACAACCTTGTTAAATTGGTCTGTTTGACTTAGACATTATTACGAAAATGAAGAAAAATAAATACTGCTCCCTAGGTTATATACACATTGCTGGCAAATTTCATAATATTATTGATTTTCAGAAAGTAGTAATTGCAAATCTATATGTGTATGTGGGTGGGCGTGTAGGAACTATAACATTTCATCCCAGTTGAAAGGCAATTACTATTAACCACCCTATATCGGTTGTTCTTACCTATTTTTCATCTAATGATGTCCAACTTCTGTTTGGTGGAATCTCATTCTTTACATATTTTAAATTATTAATTGCAATTCATGTCTAGTGCTGTGTTATTCATGCGCATTGTTGAAAGTTGATTACGGCATTGTGATAGGAGATACAATTAGTACTGTAACATCAATACCACCAGCTTCCATTCTGTTTTTTCACAAGTGAATTAAAACAGTGTTTAATTATGATATTTCTCAGTATTCATTTTCTGGTTTAATAAGGATTCCTGATAACTGCACTGATTATGTGTGCATGATAAATGTTTAATAGCAGAAAATGAACTTAGTTACAAGCACATATTTTACAATAGGAAACAAATGCATATTTTTCTTTTTACTTTTGTACCCCCTTTGTATTATTTATGTAGGGGAACTAAAAATGTGTAAAATGCCTTGGTAATATGTTCTTTTTATATTAAGAGAAAGAAGAGATGAGAATACATCCACTTAGGTACATGGTTATTCATAGTGTGCAGATTGTTGCTATTATTTTCAAATGGAGAGAAATTCCTCTAGCTTTTTACAAAACTTTTAAGTGTAACAGTTGGTGTGTCAGGAGAGGGTCATGGATATGCAGAGTTAAGATAGTGAACTCTAGCCAGGTTTTCTCTAAAAACATGAAAGAGCCCTGGTGATTATTAAGTTAACAGCAGGCCTTTTCCAGTAGTCTTTTGCCAAAAGTAGTTGAAAGGTGTGTGAACAGCAATTAATCACCCTGCTACTTATTTGCCCTGAACAGAATTTAATTAAATACAGTTCACACCTCTACTCCTACTTTTATCATGTCTTCAGAAGCTCCAAATGACTCAATTGGGCATCATGCCAAAGAGGAAAATTAGGCTGGGAGGAAAAAAGCAAATGGACCTTTGTTATTAAAAATGAGACAAATAATCAGTAGAAAGAAGAGTGGGCCAAGTAACTACATTAATATTTTAACACTGGGTAAGCTTAAATCCTTTAAATGACATCTTTTTGTAGAAATACAGTGGTGGAATATCCCTCCAAATATTAATATTTTCTTTATAATAAATTTTTAAAGACATTATACAGCTCTTAATATTTTAATATTGTGAAAAATAGCAGCTAAGGTCACCTTACGAAGGTGGTGAAAGATACTTACTGGGTAAAAGTTGGATTTTGATACTATTTGAGAGGAAGATACCATAATAGTTCTTAACCAGCGTCTCTCCTACAAATATATTATTAAAATTGTTAATCTTGTTTCTAGTTAAGTGTATATTGAGATAATGACAGTGATCTTGAATTAATGACGTTTTCCCCCAGTGAATTAGGTAAATACTTACTAATATACAAATTTGAAGAAATTAAAAGATTTTTTTAAAAAATTGACAAATTTTCCCAAACATACATAAGTCTACTATTTTCAGATTCAGTGGTTATAAAAGAGGTTTTAAAGATAATACACATTTGTGTTATCATGTTATCCATTGCCACTATAAATTACCTGTCTTGCCAACCTCTTTTTTATGGAAAAAAGTCTAAGCTGTGTTCTAGGTATTTTAAATACATTTGGTCTAAATATATTCATTGTCTTCAGAATTATTTCATTTATTTAATTTAGTAGGTATTAATTCAGCAAAAAATACTGTCTTCAATGCTGTGTTGGCTACTAGAGGGGATTCAAAGAAAGTACATGGCTTTGCTCTTAACAGAAAGTCCATAAAACAAGTGCATAGAACATAAAGCACATGGATGAGAAGGGGGATTCAGAAAAGAAGTTTAATATGGTATAGATTTTTCAGAGAAGAGGAGGCGACAGGGACCATCAGAACTCATTGATGAAAACAGTCATAGACTCTGCAGTTTACCATTTGTGAATAGAATCAGGGTTAATCATTTGCAGCCCATGTGTCTTTGGGAAATCCTTGGAGTTCTGCAATACATGAGTATGATAGAATGTAAACCAAACAGTTCATCCATTTCTGCCCAGCCATCCTTTTATCATCCCACCTGCACAGACCTCTCTTTATTGGACAAGAAGCAGGTATTTTGATCTTGGACTATTTTTTTAGTTTTCCATCTCATTCAGCCCAGCCATGTATATATATATATATCCCTGCTCACTTTGCTGCAATAGCTGAACACAACCATCTGTATATACCTGTGCCTTCTCAGTGGGACATGTGAAGCAGGCCACCCTTTCTCTTATTGGTCTACACATCAGTTCCACCATACCACTTCCAAAGGTTTTATGTGTGTATTTGAGTTTCTTTAGACACCATTTCCTATAATGTAATGCCATATAATTTATCCAAATTTTCAATAAACTTGTGTCATAAATATGACTTTCTATGCCCATTGAAACATAGCTAAGACATTCAGCTATCTGATCTCCTGGCTGTATTGTTGGATTCCATATTCTCCCTCTTTAATCTCCCCCTGTGAGATTTGCCACCCATCTTTGAACAGTTGAGAGCAGTTATCCACATGATAGATTTGAGTTTTAGTCTGAAATAATTCCCCGATATCTATTTGTATGTGAGATGGGAAAGACAGAACGATGTGATGGGGAGAGGACTATGGAAAAAAAAAGGGGGGGAGAGCTTTAATATAAAATACAGTAAATTCTGTTGACACCCTTGGTCACCAAGATAGGGTCTATTCCAATCTCTCTTATCATTCTGAATTGTGAAATATCACATGACTATTGCATTTTTTTTCAATTCTTTATTGTATAATTCTTCAACCAAATGTGTGTTTGCACACATACACATAAATGCACTCGCCTAAAGAAAAATACCAATTCTCTGAAATACTGCAGTCTAAACTCTGCAGAAGAACACATTTTTTTTTTTTGTCTTTTAGTTTGCTAGGCATTTATCCTTCACAGAGAAGTTATTATTTTTATGTAAAACATTTACACATTAGTTCTCTTTGATCTTCTCTTCTAATTATTTATTTATATTTAAGCTAGGGATGGGTGAGATCTTTCCTTCCATTTACAAGAATATATAATTATATTTCAATACTTTTTCTGATTAAGGTCCTAAATTTAAGACTTTTTTCTGAAAATTTTTCCTTATGAGCTTTTGAATGAAGTTTTTTCTGGTTATTCTGGAAAAGACGACCATGATGTAATCGCATATTGGGTATCCATTTGTTCCTCACTTTCTCTCTTGTTAAAATAAGCCCTGTTTCCTTTATAGTTACCATGTGGAAATCTGCAGGTGATACATCTTGATTGTTTACCCACTCCCCGACCTTTTATTTTAGTTAGAGCCAGTTCTGACCAGTTAAATCAAAACAAAAGTCTATGGTAATTATTTCTGGGAACTTGATTTCCCAGAAAATGGAACATATATACTTGATGCCCTTCAAGTTCTGGTGTATCCAATCAACAAAATGATTTTCAGAAAAACCTGTTGATTACCCTGCAGTGAGAGAGAATACTTCTTTCAGAGACTCTTAGCAGAAGAGTCTCTGAAAGTCTCAGAAGGGGAGGTTAGAGGAGGAAATTTTTCGAGTTTTACAGTCTGAAATGTCAGGGCATACAACATTATAGTTGCGGATTGATGAACACCAAGAGGGAGAATTTTTTTTTTTTTTAAGATTTTATTTATTATTTATTTGACAGAGAGAGAGAGAAATCACAAGTAGGCAGAGAGAGAGGCGGAAGCAGGCTCCCTGCCAAGCAGAGAGCCCGCTGTAGGGGCTCGATCCCAGGACACTGAGACTGTGACCTGAGCCGAAATCAGAGGCTTAACACACTGAGCCACCCAGACGCCCCAAGAGGTGAGAGTCTTGAAGTAAGCCTTGATAAGCAAGAGTCTGTCTCCATACGTTATCTTATCCAGGAACAAGTATTTGCTGAAACAAATAGTTAACTGATTTTTGCCTAGTCTCAGTATTATTTAGCAGAGAAATGGGAATATTTGTTTCATCTTAGAATTGAATTAGCACAAATAAAGCATATTTATTCTCAGAATTGTTCAGTATAAGGATAGGAATGAATGTTGACTGAGTGCCCTCTACCTTTGTGATGTAATACTGGTAATTACATCAGAATGAAGCAATACACAAGGGAAGGGCCACTAGAATCTTAGAGACAACTGCCCAAAATGTACCACTGAGCCAATGACCACTCCATCTCTATCTCTGGAGTTTTTAGCATGTGGGAAGGAGAAACCCTAACCTATTTAAGCCACTAATTAGGGTTTTCTATGACTCATAATTGAATATGTTCCTAATATTACATGCAAAACCAAGCATATGACTTTTCTCAATATTGGGAATGTTGTTTATTGTTATTTTAAGTGACCTTTTAAAAACAACTGTTTTTTTGTTTTTTGTTTTTTTTTTTTTTTTGCCACATCTTAAGTATTTCCATGACAGAATATGCGGAAAGGCTAAAAAATCTCAAATACAATCTCTCCTTCATTACCTCTTCCTGAGGTAATCACACCAGTATGAGTTTAATGCTTCTGTGTAGGAAAAAAATGGATGCGTTAAATTGGTAAATTTTAGGAGTGCTGAAATAAATTCTGAAAGATGGGGTTTGTTTTAAGGTTAAGGTTCATTTACATGCTACCTATAGTTCTGCTCTCACATTCCTACATTTGGTCAGTCAAATGGGATGTTTATTTTATGTTAAATATGCATTGGGTTGTTTAGCTGTTTTCCAAGAACTATAGGGAATAATAAATTATTATGTTAAAGAATAAAATTTTCCAAGGAAGAAACCATTCTTTTTTTTTTCTAGTTGAGTCCCCATAAACTAGCAGGGAGATTAGTGCATTGTAGTATTTTAACAAATACATGTTTGTTGGTTGAGTGAATAAATGAATGAGAAAAAGGAAGACCAAGTCTCATATTTATCCCCTACCTGTACTTGTCTCCAGACTGAAGGAATTGTTATAATGGGTCATTAGTGGACCTTCACTGATGCAGAGCTAATCCACCATGGTGGTACAGTTGGATTAGAAGGTGTTTGGTTAGAAGGTGTTTCCCCATGTAAGTAAATGTTCTCCTTCTTCTTTGGAAAGCCCCGCCCTGTGGGAGACATGTGTTATCAGTCTCAAGCCCAGGGCTAGCTGCCTAGACGCATGAAGGTTCTATGCTCAGAAGGAGACCATGTGCTTGGCTTTAATGCTTTATGGCCATTGTCTTGATATTCTTAAAAGATCATCTTTGAATTTGGGTTTTGCAAATGAAGTCTAGTTGGACAATGTAGCACATGGTAAGGGACTTGAGGTGTAGTTTTGCACCCTACTGTCTCTGTACTTTGATTGTACAAGTTCTTGGTCAGCTGCTCCCTAACTCCTTAGAGAGAAGAGCCAAGGCTTCCCTGGAGAAAAAATTCTGTCTGGGGATAGCAATCTCATCCTGTGCTCCATAGTTCCCAGACTGTCCTTCAGGATGGCCTACCCTGCAGATTTCTGACTTGCCTTGCCAGTTCCCATAATCTTGTAATATATTTCTCTTAATATATATAGCTCCTCCTAATTCTCTTTCTCTGCTTGAACTCTAACTGACACAGCACATTAAACTCTACAGTATAAGTGCTATGGCCAGAATCAGGTCAGTGAAAAGGAAAATTCAGCTAAAGAATTCATTTTAGAGCAGTACTAATCATGAGCATTTATCATTTGTTTTAAAAATTAAAAATGCTTCTTAACTTTGAAAAAAATAAAACCCTAATTGTTTATTGGCTTTGTTTTTTCTACCAAGTGAATCTATGCTTTAATTTCTTTTTTTTTAAAAGATTTTATTTATGTATTTGACAGACAGAGATCACAAGTAGGCAGAGAGGCAAACAGAGAGAGAGAGGAGAAAGCAGGCTCCCCACTGAGCAGAGAGCCCGATGCGGGGCTCGATGCCAGGACCCTGCGATCATGACCTGAGCCGAAGACAGAGGCTCAACCCACTGAGCCACCCAGGCGCCCCTATGCTTTAATTTCTTAAGTTAAATTGCATGCATCGGGGTGAGAAAATTGTGGAAATTCTCACTTACCAGAGGCCTCTGAACTTACCAGTCACAATATTTTTTATTATCTCTACCTCCAGAAAAAGTGTGCTTTAAAAATATTATATCTTAGAATAGATTACTCTGTGTGTGTGTGTGTGTGTGTGTGTGTGTGTGTGTAATTTCTAACTTTGTAAATCAGAAGTCTTGCATATTGGAAGTCAAGATGTAAAATGTCATCTATCTAAATTACCTAATATTAAGAAAAACAGTGAGTTAAGAAAAATGATAAGCATATGTTGGAAAAAGTTTTAAGTTCAAGAAATAATTTCTGGTAATAAGTAAGGATTAACCAAATGTACAGAGAAGAAAAGACAGGTGGCTTGACATATCACAAGAGAAAAATCCTACCTTAGGCAGATGCTGAAATTTGGAACTGGATGTCGTAGCTTCTGGTATTAATATCACAGTCACACAGACTTGAGTAAATAAAACCATCAGATAAGCCTCTCCAAGATCACACAATCAAGAACAATCTTGAATTTCTGTAGTCAGTGGTAGTCATCTAAAAAAACATTGAAATCTAGAAACTCTTTCACCTACAAGAGCAGTCATTCATTTTTGAATATCTGGAGGCAGCCTGATTTCTCCGTCTCCACCCATTTCCATCTCCCTTCTCTTAAAGTCAAAAAGGTTAGAGGGAACAGATGGAGATAATGAAAAAGAAATGTCAACATTTGTTTTCACTTCTTTTGGCAAGTGCCTCATAATAAACATATCTTTTAGCTAGAAGAGTTAATACATTTTAATTATGACTATAGACTTGGAACTTAGTCCACAAATTCATATGCTTTTAAGGAAACTTGCTGGTAAACTGAATTAATGTAACAGGTAAGACACCTGACTAATGGCAAGTGGAACTTGGAATTTATGGCTGGGTATGTACCTAATTCTATTTATTCTGCTTAGGATTCATTGTACTTCCTGAGTGTGAAGAGTCATGTAAATCAAAATTTCTGAAAAAATTTAATTTACTATCATTTCAAATATGGCCTATCTCTAATCTTATTCTCTACTTCTAGAATGCTGATTAGAAATATGTGAGACATCTTCATTTTATCTTAGGGTTTTTTTTTTTTTAATCTTTTTTACTTCACCTTTTATGTTTTTATCTCTTTCCTTTTTTTTTTTTAAGAGTTTATTTATTTATTTGACAGAGACAGACACAGCAAGAGAGGGAACATAAGCAGGGGGAGTGGGAGACAGAGAGGGAGAAGCAGGCTCCCTGCTGAGAAGAGAGCCTGATGTGGGGCTCGATCCCAGGACTCTGGCATCATGACCTGAGCCAAAGGCAGACACTTAGCCAACTGAGCCACTCAGGTGCTCCTATCTCTTTCGTTCTGAGTGATGTTTTTTGCTTCATTTCTTTAATGCTTCCTTTCATTTCCTTAATTCTCCCTTTAGCTTTGTCTTATTTGCAGTTTAATTAGGCATTTGATTTTCACATTTTAAGAAATATGTTTGCTTGTGAGAGATCCTTAATTGTGTTCTTTTGATACTTTTCTGATACTTTGTAGTACTATAGTTCTCTTACTTTTCTGACCTGCCATTTCTCTTCAAACTCTCTCTATATATATATTTAGATATATATATGAGACTTATTACTTATACTTATTACTTATATCCACCACAATGATTTCTCTCACTCAGTCTTACTCAACTTCACAGGCTTCCTTATTGTTTTCACAATTACCATTTTAGGGCCTTTGCACTTTTGATTCCCTCTACCTGGAACATTCTTCCTCCATTTGACTTGCTCCATTTGACTTGCTTCCTTATTCTTGTCATGTTCAAGTATCCCTTTCTCAGTGAAGCCTTCCCTTATCTTCAGTGTAAATTGAAATCACATTTCAATTTTACTTGACTCTTTATCTGTATTCGTTACTTTCTTTTAATTAAGAGCATGTTTCACCTTGAAACAGTTAATTTTTCTTTATGTATCTCTCACAATTAGAACATAAATTCCATGAAGACAATGATAAGGCTAGTAATGGTGATGTTGGTTCATTTTTGTATTCCCAGTAACCAGAGAAACACCTGACATAGTTGGTCTTCCATAAATGTTAAGTGAAGTAAATATTTGTTGCTGAATGAATATCCTTCCCTTTTATTTCTTGTTTAATCCTTTAAAAATAATTTATAATCTAGTCTGATAATTATATGAAATTTTTGAAAGTCTAACACTGAATTTATGTTTTAGGCAAATTATATTTGGTAGATTATATCTGTGTATTGTGGGAGTTTTGGCGGTCTTGTGATTGATTTTTCAATTATAATTAAATTCAAGAAACTATATTTACTGGGGTTGATGTGTTTTCTCTACCTGAATCTTTCAAGCCCTTAGTTAAAGACCTCTTCAAGAGGGATTTTTCTATTGATCTAAAAGTGTCATCCACCTTTGATCACTTGTTATCTAATTTCTTAGCTTGCTAGGAAATTTTACTGGAGTTTAAATTCCAAGCCCAGACTCAGGGAAGTTATATGGCTGTGGTTTAAAATTCTTAGGTCAGTTTGTTGTTGTTCTTGTTGTTGTTTTTTCCTGAGGTTTTGACAGAAACAGAGAAGTATTCTATCTCTGTCACGTGATCTTTGCGAGTGGAAAGAATGACCTACTCCATGCTTTGACTGATGGTCAAGGGCCATCTTTTGGTAAGGGTCATTTTTTATGTGTCCTGCATGTTCAAGGCTTTATCTTTTATCTATATGTGGTTAAGATTTTATAGATACTCTATTCAGCATTTAATTGATTTTTGTAGAGAAATTTTAATCAGGTAGTCAACCATACTGTCAGAAATAGCTGTCTGAAAATTCCACCTCTATTAGGTTCCTGGGGATGCCACAATAAAGTGCCACAGATTGAGTAGCTTAAGACATCAGAAATATATCTTCTCATTGCTCTGCAGGATAAAAGTCTGAAATCAGTGTGTTGGTAGGGCCATGATCCCTCCAAATTCTCTAGTGGGATGATCCATCCTTGCCTTTTTCAGCTTCTGCTAGCTCCATGAGTTTTTTGACTTCTGACTGTTTAATTCCAATCTTGTCTCCATCATCACACAGTCTTCTTCTTCCTTCTCTATCTCTTCACATAACATTCTTTTTATAAGGAAAGCAGTCATATTGTACCAGGGGTCCACCCCATTCCAGTAAAACCTCATCTTAACTAATTACCTCCTTAACAACCCTATTTCCACATAAGATCACATTCTGAGGTAATGAGGGTTAGGATTTCAGCAAATCTTTTTGGGGAACACATTGAAACCCATAACACCATCTAAAGAAAGCAACTGATACTCAGTTCCCACCTATTTTTACATCAATATATGTGCCCATTATTGTCATACTTTCTGTTTTACATTTGAAATATTCTGATTTTAAATGTTGACTACCAAAACTTAAAATACATATATTTTAAATATATATATTTACATATAATTATATAAATATATATATTTAAAATATATATACATATTATACATAATATGTATGTATATATATATATATATATATATATATATATATATATATATATATACTGCCACAGCCAATAGTTTCTTGGCCAGTTGAAACATAACTGCTGACTAGATTTGGTTTGTTGGTTACTGATTCTCAATCTCTGCAATAATGTAAAGCATAATCTTACCCAGTGGTTACTATCAATTAAGCTCAATTTTTTTTTTAAGATTTTATTTTTATTTGACAGAGAGAGAGAAAGAGAGAGATTACAAGTAGGCAGAGAGGCAGGCAAAAAGAGGGGGAAGCAGGCTCCCTGCTGAGCAGAAAGCCCAATGTGGGGCTTGATCCCAGGACCCTGAAATCATGACCTGAGCCAAAGGCAGAAGCTTAACCCACTGAGCCACCCAGGCGCCCCTAGAATATTTTTAATATATGAAAGGACCTCAAGTAATCCAGAAGGTGCCAGAGAGACAACATATGTGTCACAAGGTCTGAAATTAAAATATATGCTTCTTTACTCATAAAATATTTCCTTGAGCCATGATTTAGAATTTATTCATAATTATTTATACATATATCTAAGAAATTGGCCAGGTTTTCCTGCTCAGAGTAGACTTAAATTAGATTCAGTTTCTGAGAAACTGGAAGGTTGTTGGTAGAGGAAAGTATGAAGATAAAAATGAGAAGTGACACCCCTGATAGGAAAAGACAGAAAAAAGATTTTCCAGAGCAGATATAAGAATTCTAAAAATCATAGCAGCTTGGCATCATTTAGTGCAGTTTGGAAGACTGGAAGGCATCTCTAGTATAAATTGCTGCAGTAACTCATGTTCTAAACATCAACCTTAAACATTAAAGGAGGTTGTAGTTATAATTCATTTAAATTAGCAAGACCAGAAAAAAAGGAATATATTACTGTGTTTAAAAAGATTTCCAACATTCAGGGGAAATAGTCACTATGCACCATGATAGCTGAACCAGTTGCTAAAAATAGCAAAATTCTTCCATATTGGTTTTTGTGTAGCTGAGCTACCCTGTTGTCCTTTCCACAGGTGAAGCCAGACTGCACCACAACTCAGCAACTAACTATAGGAATGATGGCTGGCAGAACTGGTGGCTGAAGTACCTACTGGTCCAGAACTTTGGAAAGTCTCTCTTCTGGTTCCCATACTATTGCTAAATATGTAGTATATTATTTCTGCTGATGCAGATATTTACTAAATATTTGGAATTACTGAAGTTTGGAATTGTACTTATGATTAAAAATTGACAACTCTAGTGTTTTTAAATTTTTTTTAATTTTTTAATAAACTTTATAATGTATTATTAGCCCCAGGGGTACAGGTCTGCGAATCGCCAGGTTTACACACTTCACAGCACTCACCATAACACATACCCTCCCCAATGTCCATCTATTGTTTTACCTACATAAAGAATGAAGCATCCAAAAGATAAAAATACCTTAGTAGCCTTAGAAATTATATTTCAGTTGTAAATTAATAAATTAACTTTCTGATTTTTATATATCCTCTGAGTTTAGTTATTTTGATCAAGTCTTGAGTATTTCTTAGTAACATGAGAATTAAAATGATTGGACAAATAAGTTTTTGGAAGCTGAGATAAATTCACCAAGTTAGTAAGGTCCCATGGGGACCTTGGAAGTTTGCCATCATGTCACCCTATGAAACCTTCTGTGATATCACACAGGTCTCTTCCTTTTGGAAATTTCTGTTGGAAACTTAACATGATGAGTTTGTATATAGCAATTTTCTAAAGTAGTCTGTCTTTAAGCAGTATCTAAACTAAATTAAGTGATTAAAAATTTGTTGTCATATCATATGATCTTCCTGATATGAGGAAGTGGATATGCAACGTGGGGGGTTTGAGGGGTAGGAAAAGAATAAATGAAACAATATGGGATTGGGAGGGAGAAAAACCATAAGAGACTCTTAATCTCACAAAACAAACTGAGGGTTGCTGGGGGGAGGGGGGTCGAGAGAAGGTGGTGGGGTTTTGGACATAGGGGGATGGTATGTGCTATAGTGAGTGCTGTGAAGTGTGTAAACCTGGCGATTCACAGACCTGTACCCCTGGGGCTAATAATACATTATATGTTTATAAAAAAAATTAAAAATTAAAAAAAATTGGTTGTCAAATACTCATGAACAAATATTGACTTCTTAGAAATTCATACAAAACCTCAAAATATACCAGAAATTATCTTCGTATGCTATTAATGATTTGGACAAGAGAGATTAATATATATGCACTTATAAATATTAATATATAATAAGTACATGCATCTTATATTAATATATAATGATACAACTACATGCTCATCAATATAAATATATAATAGATTTATTTAACCTATAAATCAGAAAAGTCTTTAATTTATGGTTCTTCAGGTAATAGACAAATATGTAAAGTTTCAGTGTGTAGAAGTGAGCATTAGATTGAAATAATACGGGGGTTTTATTTTTCTCTCTTCCACTTATTCATTTGAACATCCAACAAGACACTATCCCTTTGGAGCTCTGTCCTTTCATCTGTAAAATAAAATCTTTCTGCTTGTAACTATAATCCATTTCATCTCTAACATTTTTTAATCCTGTGAGACCATATAGTCTCTATTTCTCATTTCACAGATGAACAAGCTAAAACTGAGAGATAAAATGACTTGCTTAGGATCACGCTGCTCGTTGGTGTCAAAACTGGGGGTGAAGGGGTGGGGGGGAAGAAGGTTTCCTGATTCTGTTAAATAACAAAATTCAGCCAAGTAAATTTGAAGATCCAATTGGCTTTATTAAATGATGCATGAATGGGCAGTATCCCATTTAGCAAGCAGAGGCAGACCAGAGTTGTAGGAAATAGAAAGATAAGACCAGGAAGGTGTGGGCAAGGAAGTTATTAGCAAAAGAAAAGCATTGTTTCAGGCAAGACCCCTTTCTAGGGAGTAAAAGCAAGTGGCCCTATCATAGAGATTACATCTTTCTTTGGGGGATGGAGAGGGCCAAGACTACTTGGCACTGATTAAAATATTCCTGACTGACCAGTTAAGACTGCCTTTCTGGGAGAAGTTGAAATTGCATGAAACTACAGTTAGATTATGGATTAAGTACCTTAATTTGTATATTGGAAATTTTTGGAAATTCTGTATAAGTGACACCATTTGGGGCCTCTTTGTTTTGTTTTTTACCAATTAGTGCAGTCCACTGTTTTTAGTAGAGCTGATACTACCACAAACTATATGTATAGATAGTTGTAATCCTTGGAACAATACTTTTCAATATCAGCAAAGAAACAAAAAAATAAATCTGGTGATTAGAGGAAGAGTGTAATTTTCTTACTCGAGTGTGTCCTCACCTTAAGGAATATATTTCTAGAGTTAAGTCAAAGAACTAATTATGCATTATTGCACCTTATATAAGAGCATTATACAAGTCAGTTAGAACTGACAATAAAACAACTTCCAAGCAAATCATCTGAATTGCTTTTATTTCTCTTTTAAAAGCACTGAAACGAAATCACATTCCAATTCAAATGTTCTGAAAATCGCCACAGCCAATCACATTTTCCCCACCATATTATTAGTCTCTTCCTAGGTTGTAACTAAGGAACATTTTTGTTTGTTTCACTTCCTTTTTTTTTTTTTTTAAGATTTTATTTATTCATTTGTTAGAGAGCACAAGCAGGCAGAGTGGCAGGCAGAGGCAGAGGGAGAAGAGCTCCCCACTGAGCAAGGAGTCCATTGCAGCACTGGATTCCAGAACCCTGTGATCATGACCCAAGCCAAAGGCAGCCACTTAACTGACTGAGCCATCCAGGCGTCCCTGTTCATTTCTTTAATTCCTGAGAGGTCGCTGAAATTGCAAATGTCATTATTTTTCAGGTAAGAGAATAAGGAAACGCACCTTTAAAATGTCCTAAAGAACTAGAACTTCAGTTTTTAATTAGAAGGACATGGCTTATTTAAAAGAATTAACAATGCTAAAACAAAAGAGTTTACATAAAGTATGCTGTTCTCAACAGAAAAATTAAAAATGCAAAAAAAAAACCCCACAAAACTTCAGCCTTTCCACTCTTTTTGAGGTATAATTTTTTAATTTCATTACTAGCTGACCTGTCGCTGTTTCAATAAAGATCTCTATCAGATTGCCTTGCCTTTATCTCGGACTTATTCAGTAAATCTTTGTCTCCATCTCTCTGAATCTTCCTCAGTTCTCTAGCATAATGAAGGCAAAGAAGGGAATTCAATTTTGATGATTCCTTTACTCTAAACCTACAGAACAAACGTCGTAAACTTGTTCCTTCTTTAGTATAGCCGTGACATGAGTAGGACTAATTGATAGGTATGTTTTACTGTCTGAAAACAGAAGCATATTTTATTTATTTCAAGAATGGTCGTCATCAAAATTTGGAGTCCATCAGTATCGGCTCCATTACATGTTAGTTTTCCTTTAAAAAGAATTCCTGTTAACAAGCAGATTTTTTTTCTTTTTTATGTTTTTATTTCTCTAGTGTGGCAGAATATATGTAGTATATCTTGTTTAAGCAAACACAGTCTCTTAATTTCAAATTAATCAATTTGGAATTAAACTCCATAATTGCGCTGAGGAATGTTCAAAGTGTTTGGGTGATTTGGGGGAGTTTGGTGAAGGGAGGGGGCAGTGAAAGGAAAAAGTTGTATATTCAAGGGTATTTCACACTTTATGAGTACCCATTGTTATATCATAGTGTTCTGTTTCCTTGGATATTCGTTCTGTGAACTTTTTTCTTCTTTATGTAGATGTGTAACTAGGGATACAAGAAACCATGGCAACACTGTTTTACTGAAGGAAAATAAGTTGAAAGTAGTAATCCCTTGTTCTCTAAGATAAACCAGTCTGCGATAGGGTGTAAGTTGGGCCTTTCCCTCAGTATCCCCATGATAGTGGGTTTTGTTGAGTATCTACCTCAGAAACATTCACAAAATTCAGAAAGCTTTAAAGCTGTTTACAGAGGACCGTCGAATCTCAAATCACTGAGATAAATTAGAATTCATACGATTGATATAATGGTAAAGGTACTAAACCATCAGAGATGATTATTATTTGTAAAATCTCACACAGAGTAAATACAATATCAACTTGTAAAAACAATTTTGCAGGAAAAATTTTACCAATTTCACAAAAGGGCAAAATATCACCATTCTTTTCATGGGCTGTCACAATGTCCTCCTTTATGAAAATTGCTTTTTTATTAGAGGGCAGCTACTATATGTTGGAATAAGAAAAAAAAATAGATGGTAAAAGAAATTAGAGGCAAAACATACCCAATTTCATATTTGTCCTCTTCTGATTCTTTTTTTTTATATAATTTTTTATTTTTTATAAACATATATTTTTATCCCCAGGGGTACAGGTCTGTGAATCACCAGGTTTACACACTTCACAGCACTCACCAAAGCACATACCCTCCCCAATGTCCATAATCCCACCCCCTTCTCCCAAACCCCCTCCCCCCAGCAATCCTCAGTTTGTTTTGTGAGATTAAGAGTCATTTATGGTTTGTCTCCCTCCCAATCCCATTTTCTTTCATTTATTCTTCTCCTACCCACTTAAGCCCCCATGTTGCATCACCACTTCCTCATATCAGGGAGATCATATGATAGTTGTACACCTGCAAGCCCTCCCAATTTTTAAACTTTGTCCCTGTTCTAATAACATCCTTATGACAGTAGGAGAACGGCCTTAAACTCTGACCCAGTGAGTTGCAATCATTACAAAATCTGATCATCTGTTTCTGTCTTGTTTTTTATCTCCTTTAGATAAATTATTACAGATGTCCCAGGGTTCTAGTCTATTTGCCTATTGTGTCCACTTGCCCAAAAGTCATTTGTTTCAGGCAGTAACTTTAATGATCACCCCTCTTTATCTATAGGCAATGTTTCTCAATAATTTCCAAATTATCATCATGCCAATGTCACTTGTAAAGTTTTGTGTTTTATTGTGGGGGTTTTTTGTTCTTGTTTTTAATATCTAATGTGCAGACCCTCCCAAGTTCTACTGAATAAACAAGAGTGTGAGCCTACTCTGTAGTTTATATATCTAACAGGCTCTCTAACTAATGTGTGAAGGATATATAACATTCTCTATTTTAGGGAATGAAACTGCCTTGAGTTCTCACATCATGGTTTGGCAGTGAGATGTGTGACCTTGGGCACATGAACGAAACTCTCTGAGATTCAATTATTATTGTTATTTATGTCCTAAAAGGGGAGTAATAAGAAAACTTACATCATAGCATTAAGAGAATTAAGGAAAACAAAACAAGTAAGGTGCTTTGTAAAGTGCTTTATACACAATACATAATAAAACGAATAATCCACATTGAGTACTATGTGCTTTGATGATGCTCCAAGCCTTGTGTATGTATTATGGTTTAATCTTCATCAAGTTCCTATGAGGTTATATCTTTGGTCTCCTGTGATGATGGACCTCTCTTTCCTTGCCTACTTCAGTGGTCTGACAGAGAGCTGGGTCAGTTGGACTGAACTATGTCATGGAAGGAGAACAAGACCTCCAACTGAGACAAGAGCATTAATGTTCCAGTTCCCTAGGTGAGCTCTATGGCATCTCAAAATCGTGGGCCAGGAAGGCCCTTTGTTGCAAACACCAGCTATCCTTTACCCATTTTTAGTCTAACCAAACTACAAATATTCAACAAGCATGATGGGATTTGTTTCACTAGACAGCTCTCAGGCTGCTCAGCTTTCTGGTCCTACAGGCCTCTGCATAACACCATGCACGAGTAGAGGGATTCCTGTCTTTCTCCTCTGCTCCTAAGATGTTCTCAAGAAATATCATCATGCAGTAGGAAGGGTCATCATGCACCTGTACACAGAAGCAGATGCTGGAGTTATGATGATTTTACAGGAGAGAAATTGAGGCACAGGTCAAATAACTTTCCATATATCAGACAGATAGTAAATGATGCCACAAACAGGTGGCCCTGTGTGGTTCCTGTTAATATGATTACGATGATTCTACTTGCCATTATTCAGGCATTATGGGAGGCTTAAAGTAAAAGTTTTTGGACACTTAGGGCCTTAAACCTCTCTTCAAATGATGCTACAGTTTTCAAAAAGACTCTTGCATATGAGTGTTTATAAAAATTAGTACATTTTTAGAGTAGGGTTATTTTTTAAACTTAATACTAATCTATATTTTAAAGGTATTTAGAGATTTTTTTTTTTTTTTTAGATTGGTTGCTTCAGTGAGAAGAGAAAAGTACTTTCTTTTCATCTATAAAACAACAGAGGTGATTTAAAACAATTTTCTCCCAAAGAAAGTGTTAATCTACTAATTGACAGAGCAGAGGCTGGGATCCAAGAGGAAGGAAATTAAGTAAGGCAAGGTTACTGGTGTTTGTATTTCTAGGTCTAAATCTCTGAAAGTGCAACCTACTCCCAATGGAGAGGTAACACTGCAGACCAGGGATCCATCTTGATCTTTTTCTAAACCAGCAAGTTTAGAGATTACAATAAATTGGCCGTTTAAGGAATGTCTGATTAAAGCTGGATGAATAACTAAAGCAGTTTGAGAGAGCAAAACATTCATGGAGAAACAGAATCATATCTGTACCCCCTTTTCTGACTCAGTTTCCTGAGATAGCCAACTCAGTATTGGAAGAATATTATACAGTGGCCTACAGTCTTGGCTCAAGCATTGTTAGCTCTTTGTACTTGGGAAGGTCATTTCAACTACTCCAGATCTCTTTTTCACATTAATTGGAATATATGATTTATGATTTTATAATGTGAACCTCATAAAGTTAGTGAGACCTCAAAGGTATTTTGGATAGGCCGATTAATGCATTGTGTATATTCTCTTTAGCATGATTGACACAGCACATAGAGTAACTTGAGAATAGGTCCTTGAATTTTACTCATTTGTTAAGTTATTCTTAAAAAAATCTTTTCAGAGGAAAATGACTATAAATTTACCAGCTTACTCACTGAAGGCATGATTGAACATTATGGAAAAAAAATGTAAAAAATATAATGATTTCTGTAATTTTCTCCTGAAAAAATATGGCAGTGTGAAAGAGAAGAAACCTAGTTTTCCCTTTACATTGCAGACATTAACAAATTCAGAAGAATTTTCTGGAAATGTCTTCTGGAGATCTTGAAACTCTGTTGACTGAACAAAACAGCTTGTATCATAGCAGTAAGAATAAATATTAGTATCCAGCTATGCCAAAGGAAGTTCTTAGGTCAGTCTGTCCTTTCTAACTGCATACTCACATGCTTTGGGATTCTCAATGGAAAGAAATAGCACAACTAAAAAAAATGGAATTTATGATGTCAGATCTCTTTTCCATCTTAAGTAACACTGAGGGGATGATTCCTTTATTAAGAATAAATTATAGGCATTTTTTTAAATACTCATTGAATAATTTATTTTTGCATATATATTTTTAAAACTATTTGATTTGGTATCACTTATACTCATTAGTTTTCAAAATTAAGTAGCATTTAAAATATATTTTTATATATGTTTTCTTTTCCATCTATAGGAGTGATGTAAATCTTTGTAAATAAAATAAAGATATTGACATAAAAATGGAGGTAGTACATGGAAGTGGTTAAACTTTATTAGTCTAGTATGAACATGTATAGGAAAGGCAGTACATGCCAAGCTAAAAATCCTTTGCAACTTGATAGCCCAAGGATTTTAGAAAGGTAACATTATTTACATAGGTTGGGAACAATGAAAATGAAGCATTGACACCACACCTAGATCCCTAATAGTAATAGACAAGATTTTTCTAGCCATTTTCGCTTGTGATAAGAATAGTGATGAATTAGGTCTTTGGTTCTTTTTTTTTTTTTTTTTTTTTTTTTTTTAGTTATTTGACAGACAGAGATCACAGATCACAAGTAGGCAGAGAGGCAGACAGAGAGAGAGGAGGAAGCAGGCTCCCTGCTGAGCAGAGAGACTGACGTGGGGCTCGATCCCAGGACCCCGAGATCATGACCCAAGCCGAAGGCAGAGGCTCAACCCACTGAGCCACCCAGGCACAAGGTCTGTGGTTCTTAAAGTGACTTGTAGAACCAATAGCATTCAGCATCACTTGAGTAGATGTTTATTAAAAGTGCAGATTCTCAGACCCTACCCAACCCTTTTGGTGATTCTCTTGTTTGCCAAAGACATGTAACACAAATGATCATGAATTCTACTGGAAAATTAGTCCTATACTATCAACACTAGTGAAAGTAATCTTGATCATGATCTTAGCCTAATGAGTGACAGTGAATGCTTAGAAAAAGAGAATGAGAAAATTGTGTTCAGAAAGGAGTTCATATAGCCAGAAGGGAAATCTTGTCAACAAAGACTTAATTGTGCCAATCACATTCAAATGCTTTGGTACCTGTTTTGTTGGAGGGAGATAGCTATACATGCAAAACCAAAATGAAGAACATGGAAGTTACTTCTTTTACTGCAAAGAAAACCTGAAGTCTAGCTCTAAAGGTTACAGACCAAATAGTAGTACCTGTAGTAACAGTAGGGCTTTAGGGCTTCTGGTCCTCTTCTCTAGGAGTATTTTTTTTAAGTTTTTTTATTTGAGAGAGAAAGAGAGTACAAGCAGGAGTAGCAGGCAGAGGAAGAGGGAGAAGCAGGCTTCCCGCTGTGCAGGGAGCCCCTGAGCCAAAGGCAGTCACTTAACCAACTGAGCCACCCAGGTGCCCTCTAGGAGTCTTTTTACACATCCTTGCTGATCATGGGCCTCTGGCTAACCATGGCCACTGCTAATTGGACCAGGAGTAAATACCTAAATTGAGATGACTCAATTAGAGTCTTTGCAGAGACTTTGAAATTGACACTGAGACACTTGGTATATGTTTGTAAAAGAATTTCAAGGTTATGAAAGTTGAGATTAGGTGGTCATTTGAACTCAAAAGTAGAAAAAACTTTGAGAGAGAGAGAAAAATAAATGAAGTGAATATCCCTATACTTGAGTATCTGGCAGTGGAGTGGTGTGGGCTATGGAGGAGGGAATGAAGGAGAGAATGAGAGAGAGCTATGTCACTAATAACTTCTCATTCCTATTACATTTATTCTTAGTTTTCCTTTAACAACTTATTATCCATTCAATAAATTGTTTTGTTTTGTTTGGATAGGTGGGTCAAAAATATTTTCTTTTACTTGAAACATGATTCTTAGGATTCCTATTTATCAGTGAAAATCAACATTCATTAAAATATGAATATAATTTTTTTATTAGCTGCTGGCTGAAAACAAAGGCTAGGATTTGGTATTTGAATACCCAATCTCTTCCCACAGAAATACACACCAGATATTACCCGGATGGCCACTAATAGATATTATCTTGGTTCCTAGAAGAAGAAAACTTTTACAGCATGAAGAATAGGATACATTGTACTATGTGACAGTTAAATTGATTTTCCTTTATTAACTGAAGGGAAGGGAACATAAGAATTTAAATTTATAGACCAACCAACAGAAACTGAGATGTAGATTAATCAAAGTAAAAAAAAAAAACCAAAGCAGTCATTCAAAGGATGCATGCAATATGGCAAGGCTGATAAAAGTTGGATGGGCAGACACTAGAGCAAGGAGCAATGAAATAGAGAACCGGAGTGCTGCTGAGAATTTCCCCACACAAGTACCAAGGAGAAGACTAAGGATCAATGCATCTAGAATATAAAGCAAGCCCTGGGCCAAACATCGTTAAAATACAAAGCATGTTCTAGGACAAGCCTTATTCCAGTAAAAAGGCAGCAGAATGTGACATCTGACTCCAGCTGAGGCCCATTTTACCTTAAGCAAGTGATTATACATCTGGCAGTAAAGTTCCCATGATAATTGTAGGAGTGAGAAATTGAGAAAGGCATTTGGGAATAGAAAAAGAAGCCGATTTTTTTGTTGTTGTTGTTAAGCTCCTATTGGATGATTGTACACATCTTCCCTTCTTATGTTCTCTAGAAGAACATGGAAACATAATAGTTTGAATAGTTTGAACATTTAGGACCCACCTGGGTATTATGAAGGAAGAATCCATCCATTTAATAGGTGAATGCTTCCCAATAAAGTATAATAATTGCAATAAATTTGTTTAGGGTGCTATGAAGATTTTTTTTTCAATCATTTGAATTTAGTAGTTAAACTCTGTAGAGCTTATTTGCCTTCCCCTGCACCTCCATCCTCTTCATTTTATACATTCAGGAGAATGAATAAAAGTATCATTCTCATGTTTAGATGGAAATACAGATTAATCGACTTAATGTGTATTCATTAAGTGTGCCCTTATTTTATCACAACCATAGAATGTTTAGGATTACCATTATGAGTTAACAAAATTAAAACTAATTAATGTTTCCAGTTTCAGGTGACTGTAGAAAAGAGGAAAACTTATGTTCAAGCCTGAAAGATCCCCTGCAGTATCACTTCTACTACAAAACTAAGAGATTACTTGGATCTAGAAGGATAGAAGGGAAGCTGAAATTCTTTAGTCATTTTCTGTTCAAAGAATGGGTGCTACTGGAATGACTGAAAGTGAACTGAGTGCGGGAGTGTCACAGAAAGCCCAGAGACTCCTTAAAAGTTCTTTTTGTCTTCAAGAGTTCCACCTCCCAAACGATATCTAAGAATCCCTTCCAACACTATTCCAGGGTAATCATGACTCTGGGATCCCACTCTGTGTACTGAGATGTAGTTGAACCCCACTTTCTAGATTTCAATCCGTGATCTGTAGGAACAGCTAATAGGAACAGCAGAGACTCAAATACGTGCCTGCGATCCATCCAGAAGCTTTTGGATTCCAAGTGCCCGACAAGATAGGGTCATCCCCAGAGCACAGGGATGATTCTCTATCAGTTCTTAAGCAGAACTGCCAGTGCCTCTCCAGATCCTCTCTTCTCCCTCACAGTTCTTGAGGGAGATTATTTTAAACTGCGTTCACTTGGAGGGGGGGAAAAAAGTGGGCTTGAGCATTATAGCTGTCCAGCTGCTGAATCGTCCTACTGAAAATCAGCTTCTTTATTTGTGGAAGAGATGGAACCCCCGCAGAAGAGAGCAGGAAGTACAGTGTAGGCCCAAAGAAAATTATAATCTTATTGATAAGCCAACCGGAAATTTTGGTTTTGCTGACGATGTGGCAATTTCTATTCAGAGATTTTAACATCATAACAATTACCACTTTACTATTTCTCTTTCCAAATAGGCAATTTCATGCATAGTATGATAACGTGTACTCTGATATCTTCTATTTTTTATAGTTTTAGCTTGAACTAAAAGCTATAACATTTTATTACCTTGATATATTAACTCTTAACTGGGGAAATTACAACCAAGCAGAATCCTATATAATATCCTATGGATTTTTCATTTTCATCATGTTGGAATCAGTAGAATGAGGAGTTTGGGGATATCTGTTTTAACAATTACTCTAAGACGAACAGTGCACATTTGAAAGGCAAAGAAATGGAAGTCAGACTGGCAAAAAGGGGAAAACGCTTCTTTTGTATCAATCTGAAGTAAAGTAAAAACACTCCTGCTATGCAGTTCAATAGTGATGATGTACTTACGTTTCAATGCAGATGACACACTCAGGGTTAGGAGTGGTCATGTTAGTTAGAATCTAGCTGATATTAGGCATGTCTATACACTGTTGTACCAGAGCTTTCATTTAGTTATCTGTTTACTTGCTATATTTCTAACTTTATTATTAGTATTGGTACATAACTTTTTTAGGGAACTTTCAGACTTATAAGGGAGTTGCAAAAAAGTAGTGCAGAAAGAATTTTCATATATCCTTCACACGGCTTCTCCCTTTTAATATCTAAAACAACACAAAGCGTATGTTTTGAAACTAAAAAATTAATCTTGGCTCAATTTTATAAACTTAAGTCCAAAATTTATTCAGATCTCACCAATTTCTGCTTTTCCAAGAACATCCTCCCCACCTTTGCCTCACAACCCAGGATTCAGTTCGGAGTTCCACATTCCATTTAATTCTTCTATCTCTTCAATCTGCAGCAGTTACTGGTCCCTTCATATTTTATGATCATATTTTATGATCTTGATGCTTTTCAACAGTATTGGTTACTTATTTTGTAGAATATCCTTCAATTTGAGTTTTTCTGATATTTTCTCATGCTTAAATTTAGGTTCTGCGAGAAGCTTAGTTTATCTGTAAGGATACTAAAGAAGTGATGTGCCCTCAGGACAATTGCATTAAGTGTTACATGATGTTGATATGTAATACCCATGATGTTAAACTTGATCATTTGTTTACTTCCTGTAAAGTTACTATTCATTCCTTTGTAATTACTGAAGTTTTAGGAAGAGCTACTTAGGGACTATCCTATCCTACTTAAACTTCCACCCATTAGTTTTAGTATCCTTTGGAGGAACTGCAGTTTACTATGGTTGTTATCTGTTTACTTACTATATCTCTAATTTATTAAAAATTTTCTGCAGTTTTCACTATGGTGTTCTAATGGTGATTTTCTATTTTGCTTATTTCTTTTATATGTATTAACTGGAATTCTTCAATAAAGAACAGCTGTTACTTTTCCTTTGTACCTTCCTTCTTTCATTCCTTTGGTCTTTTCTCTCTTCATTCATTAATTTTATTAATTTATTATGAATATTAATTTTATTATTTGGGTTATAATCAATACTATCATTATTTGCTTTGTTGATCTAGTTATTCTCCTTCTTTCAGGTTGGTCCCTGTGATATTTTGATGTCTTTATCATTTTGTTAATTCATTTTTTTCTGTCTTCTTCCTTTGTGGCAGAGCAAGATCCTCTGTGCTTTTCTAGTAGTATTTCCTGCCTCAGACCTAGAATCAACCATTTCCTCACAGAACCTTGGTTGCTTTTAAAAGGTTCCTTTTTAAATGATATTTAGAAAACAATACCCAGGTACTAGATGTGTTTATTACTAGTGAGTCGAAATCACTTTATGATAGAATTTTAATGAAAATTATGGTGGTTGAAAATCACTCCTAAAAATCTGGAATTTTTGGCCAAAATTCAGGCTGTCAAGAGCACTTTCTAATCTGTTGTTAATAGATGCTAAGCTTTTGACAAAAGGTTCCATTTTTTTAATTACATACTCTGCTTCAGAGGTTGATTATTGAATTTTGCCAGGACTTCAGTTTGTTAAAGAACTTGTTTGCTTTTGGTACTTTCTTTGACACCCAAAGTTACCTGACTTCAAAATACTTTATTGTTTTTGTTTTTGTTTGTTTCTTTGTTTTTCCACAATACATCTACTGACATCTGACTCGAAGAGTCAGGATCACCAGATTAGGAAATACCATTTTAACCAAAAATTCCCTCATCTAAGTGTTGTCACTAGATAACAAGGAACACATTTCAATTGCTTTGCCTTTACTCCCTGTGTTAATAACTTAGCAAATGATTAAGGCTACCTGCCCTTAAGCCACTGAAAACTGACAGTGTAAGTGTCCATTTCTCCTCTTGTTTACTTGCGCATTACCCCGTAATCCATAACATAACACATACGCACACCGTTCCCTTCCTCCCTTCTTCTGCCCCTCACTCCCTTTCCTTCCTTCCTTCCTATCTTTTTCTGGCTTAGATGAAACATACTGGCCTTTTTTTTTCTGATGCTCATAATTTAGTAATAGCTAAAAAACTGCAGTTTTCCAATATCAGCAAAACACTATTTCTGAAGCCAATCTATTAAAAAATAAAATCAAGAATGACCTCTTTTATACTCTAATGTGTTCTCATGCTGGCTGTTGTATTCATGCAGCATTGGTGCCTTATTCTTCCCTTGTCACTGTTGCGTGTAGAATAGTTTTGGACTGATTCTGGTCCTTTGTTGTTTAGTCATGCATTCCTAAGTACTGGCTCTTCATGCTTCTTTTCTATCAAATTAGATTCTTGACTTTGTATCTAAGATGGTATAGCTACCTATTCAAAAACCAGTGCTTTTCATATCACCTAGTTCATGTATTGGACAAGATACTATTGAAGAAGAATGACTGAGATATCACTTTCATAACAACAGATCCTACTCGCCATGAAGGGTGGATCATGTTAAAGCACTGTCAGCAAAATTATGTAATCAAGCCAGAAAAAAAAAAAAATAAGCTTTAAAATGGACCCAGAGCTAACTTTATGCAAACAAACAAACAAAAAAAAAAACCCAAAGGAAAACAAAACATCAGAACAAAATTCTTTCATGAGAATAGAGCTAGAATTTATATACCGTATTACTTATGTAACCAGCACCGACTAAGCACCTACTGGGCTAAATAATATGTTTTGTAATGAGGGTACAAACTTGAATATGATACAGCCCCAACCCTCAAATATTACATTTAAATGAGAAGAAATATAATGTGAGAAATATAATGTGATAGAGTATTAATATAATAATAATGTTATAAGAAATTTGGGGACCACGAAGATGGTCTAATTAGTGTGTTAATCACCTTGAGCTGTCATAGCAAAATACTATATAGGCTGGCTGGCTTAAACAGCATAAATTAATGTCCCTCAAATCTGGAGACTAGAAGTCCCAAGATAAAAGTCCAGCAGTGTTTGGCTTCTGGTGAGAGCTCTCTTCCTGAATTATAGATAGCTGCCTTCTCATTGTGCTTACAAGACTTGAGAAAGCTCTCTCAGGTCTAATCTTACAAAAACACTAATTCTGGGGCGCCTGGGTCTATCAGTTGGTTAAGCCTCCTACTCTTAATTTCTGCTTAGGTCATGATGTCAGGATTTTGAGATGCAGCCCTGACTGAGAGAGCTCCATGCTCAGCAGGGAGTCTTATTGAGATTCTCTCTGTCCCTCTTCCTCTGCCCCTCCCCCTGCTCCTGCTTGCTCTCTCTCTCTTTCTCTCTCTCCCTATCTCTCCAAAAAAAAAAAAAAAGTAGGCAACTCCTTTGGGTCCCCTACCCCTTAGGGGCTTTGTACTGTCACTTTGTATCACTCAATAAACCTTGCTTTGCTGCCCACCTAAATAAATAAATATCTTAAAAAAAAAAAAAAGACAAAACAGTAATTCTATCAGATTAGTCCCACACCCTTATTAACATTATTTCACTTTAATTAAATTCTTCCTTATGGTCCCTACATCCAAATAAAGTCACATGGGGGTTAAGGCTTCAACATATGAATTTTTTTTAAAGATTTTATTTATTTATTTGACAGAGAGAGATCACAAGTAGGCAGAGAGGCATGCAGAGAGAGAGGAGGAAGCAGGCTCCCCGCTGAGCAGAGAGCGCGACGCGGGACTCGATTCCAGGACCCTGAGATCATGACCTGAGCTGAAGGCAGTGGCTTAACCCACTGAGCCACCCAGGTGCCCCTTAAACATATGAATTTTAAGGGAACTCATTCAGTCCATCACATTCAGAGTTCTTAAAAATTTCATTTTATTTAAGAAAATAAAAGGGGATAATGTCATTGTACATAAAAGTGATAAAGAAGAAAAATTAAGTGTTTTGTTTCCAAAAATATGAGTCATGCCAATAAAAGATTTAATTCATGAACTTATTCACTTTTTGTTTTGTTTTGTTCCACCAATATGCTGGAGGTACACAGGATAATATTACTTTATTTAATCTTTAAATGAAAAACGTGGAGATACTGTAATTTGTCCAAAATTTTACTGTGCATTGATGGTAAAACCTATTATTTAAAATTTAACACACGTCTACTGTCTCCATCCTGTGATATTTCTGCATAATAAATAAAGTATAATAAATGAAGTATAAAAAAATCTTTAAAATAGAAAAAATACCAAATATATTGAAATTTTCCTTAGTGATTTAATACATTCTCTCAAAAAATAATTGCCATGTGCAGGGATTATCCATCACATTGGTAACATCATAAGGTAAATGACCTTAATGCATTCTGGGAAATACACCAGCGGAAAATAGGACTGAAGAAAACATAGTCCTATAACCTATTTCAGATAGTAATAGGAGCCAAGATATTCTCCCGTGCCTAGTGGTTGCATGAAAGAATCCCTTATGGCATTTTTCCAGAAATTTAAATATTTCTCCAAATCTTAAATCCTACCCCTCCCGCTACAAAAAAGTCAAGAAATTAGGAAAACTGTTACAGTATCGTAATTATCCTGTAAGAAGTCAAACCTAACAAGCAGCATAGAGTAGTTCAAGGTAATCCACTGATATCACATAGAAAACAAGAATTGGATGGACGCACAGTCACTCAGAATTGAATGTTAAGGCTGGACATTTCTGGGAGGGGCTGTTGTCACAATCTAATCACTGTCGTGCTTATAGCCATCATTGCTGTTCAATACAGAGCTTTTATTTCTATTGATATTAACTCATCTTCATATGTACAACAATCCACAAAATAAAAGCTGTCGTCTCTGAACCCCCTTTTCCTCCCATTCCAAAGTTGGCCTTAATTTATAAAGCATTCATAAAGTTTGATCATACTGTGTTTGCAGTGATTTTTTAAAGATTTTATTTATGTATTCATTTGAGAGAGAGAGAGCATGAGTGAGTGGAGCAGCTGAGGGGGAGGGAAAGGGAGAGAATATCAAGCAGACTCTACGCTATGCTGAGTCCTTGCAGCCTTGATGGAGGGCTCGATCTCAAGACCCTGACTGAGATCATGACCTGAGCTAAAACCAAGAGTCAGATGCTTAACGGCTTAACTGACTGCCTCACCCAGACACCCCATGGCAAATACAATCTATAGCTCCTCTAAGTCTCCATAGCTATAGTTATACCTTTGAAAATCTGTTGCTTTCACCCAAAGCTACCACCATGTGCTCTCTTTCAGAGCCCCATATTGGTGATACTTAATGCTGGAATTTTTATTGGAAGTATAGGCCAGTCTTTCAAGAGAACTATAATATAAAGAGGACAAAGATTAAAATTCAAGCTAATTTGTATTTGTCCTTTTACTACATAAGAGAAGACATGTTAAGGCTTGACTCTTAGCAGAGTTACTGTTGGAATTCTGTCCATAGCTGCCCTGGTTTCTCCTTGCCATCACATGTGTTCATTTATTTTTGTCTAATTTACATGTAAATCTCTAATTGAAATTACTGCAGAAGGAAATGACCTGCAAATTTAAGGCTAAGTAGAAAAAGGGAATGTGTTTGTTGGTAGGTGAACTACAGCAGAGAGACAAAAGTGAATTGTTATGGATAGTTCACAGAAGAGGTGATACATATGCTTATAGGAGTTTGTTGTAAAAGTCTGTGCTCTGGTCCTAAGGTGATGGTGGCAGGAAGGCAGCTGGCACTTGGGGAAAGAAAGATCTAGTGAATATGATCAAGAGGAGGAAGGCTCTACCCAGACCAGTACTGATGCAAGGCCCCCAAAGGAACATCTGTTCAGTCCAGAGGAAATATCTTTGCTGAAGATATTAAGTCCTGGTAGGATAAGCATGTAAGTGATTCCATAGAGATTAGGATTAGCCTGGCTGATATAGGATACATAAAACAAGTGAGAAACACTCTAGATGCTAATTGTTACTATGCAAAATCTACCCTCCTAGAATTATTCCTGGTACAGTTCACTCTTTTATTTATGTTTCCAGGCTTCTTTTATTTCTTTTCTCTTATTTGTGACCAGGAATGGTGCCTCTGCAGTGCATTGACTTTGACCAAGGCATTGTTCACATCCCATGCAATCCACCTTCTCCCTACTATAGTTAACAACCGTGTAAAAATAAAAATTAGGTTTATCAGTGTGCCTGGAGATAGATGAATAGATACACACACACACACACACACATCTAACTCTATTTCTGTATCTACATTTATCTTTTTCTTTTCGTAAGATTTATTTATTTATTTGAGAAAAGAGAGCGCGCACGTGTCCTGGGTGGAGGAAGACAGAGGGAGAGAGAAACTTAAGCAGACTGTGCTGAGCATGGAGCCTGATCTCACAATCCTGAGATCGCAACCTGAGCCGAAAACAAGTATCAGAGGCTTAACTGACTGCGCCACCCAGGTGTCCATGTATTTATCTTTCTAAAATGGATAGGTATCTACATGATCCACAATATTATATATGATGTGATAAAAGTTCTCCACAATGGCATTTTTTTCCTAGTAAGTTGTCATTATGCTCACTCGGTTTTATACTTTTTTTTTTCTTTTTTTGGTTTTATACTTTTTTCAGTGAAAATATCTTTAGCCTATTCATGTGTGCTTTGTTAGTCAATGAATTTCTTGTCACATTTGTACAAAGGTCATTTATTTGGAATCAGCTTTTTGTAACATATTTTTCTAGTTGAGGATCTGTGTACTTTGATAGACTGAAACTTAGCATAAAACTATGTTTTATGAAAGGAGTTTTTCTTTCTGCGAAAAGAGTTAAACAATATTTGATCTTAGATAATCTTACTGTCTCCCATATACTATGGAGCTTTTGCTCTGGCATGATAATTCACCAAGTATTTAAACTTTATTTGAAGTGATTTGGGGATTTTAAGCCACAGAAACAGTTTTGTCTCTAGGTATAATGTTCTTGAAATATGGATGTTTATAGTTATTCTTAGTTACTGATTATATTATTTTACTAATTAATATAATGTCTCATTTTATTCTATGCCATCTTCATTATGATCATTGTCATTAAGTGATAATTATTAAGGGTTTCCATTTGGAAGTTTATAACTTTTTAGGCAAAACTACTTGAATGCTGCCCTCATTCTCAAGAGGTTTTCAGTATTAAAAAACAGATGGTATTAATTTCTACAGTTAACAGGAAACAAGATAATCACACAAAGAACATGATAACAGTATTACAAATAAATGGTAAATACTAGGGTTCTGATGCAGGGGTCATATAAATTGGAAATAGGATATAAACTACGTGATAAGTGACAAAAGCAGAATGTCTCTCATCCCAGCAAGATGTGTGACAAATTTAATCTTTTCTAATTGACATCAGTTGCCCTGATATAAATGGTCGTGCTGTGATCCACACGGGTTGGATAAGCAAGAAAGCCATAGTGATCCCATCAGCGGTGTCAAGACTCCTCTTGTGGGTGGAGAAATATAATCAGATAAGGTTTATCACAAAGATAATTTGAGAGAACTTTGAAAACAAGATATTTTGGGCATAGAAGTCATAACTTGCATAAATAACAAAAGAAAGTACAGTGTGGTTTTTGTTTTGTTTTGTTTTTAGTATTTTGTTCAGTGGGGTTCTCCATTGACCCCAGCTTTTCAAACAGAAGAACCCATTTTGTGAGGACCTGATCACATTTAATGGGCCAAGAGCAGAGATTTGAATAAAATGAGGAATTTGATATTCCTTTTCCAGAAGAACGAACTTATATACTAAGAATGTCTGTCCCTTCATGTTGTTGCTTGTGATATAAACTTGGGACCATTGAATTACCATCTTCTGTCTGACAGATAAATTTCAGAGTGAGCCAGGATTACAGAGAGCTGTGGAGATGAGAGATGAGTACTAACGAAGTGCCTGACCTCTTTACGTTTCCAGATTTCATATTTCTGCTCTCTGATCCCATTCTTTCCTTTGTGTTTCTGAAAAAGAGTAACTCAGTTTATTTATTAAAACAAAGGATCCTAACACAGATGAAGTAAATGCATAAGATAGGTAAAGGGAATAGGATAGAAATCTGCAGAGAAAGGGGCATATGGACATAATATAGTCCAAGTTCCAGGTACCATATTTATTCCTCATTTACTTTCTAAATACTTTCTAAATACTTCTTACTTAAAATGCCACTGCAGTGTGTTTCTGTCTTTATACTATATTGAGTATGTGCAAATATTAGATTGAGGAAATCAGAGCTCTCTCTATGTATAGATAGAAACATTCTACTTAGCATTTCATAGGCTATAGTGTGATACAATTAGACTTTGCAAACAACAGCAAACAAAAGATTTGGCAGGGGACGCACATGCTTATGTGTTTGAGTATTAAAATCAGAATCAACTCGGGCTCCCAAACTCTTCCTCATCAACTGCTCTGTTAGTACTTTAACTGAATGGAGTTTTTGAGACTAAAATATTTTGAATGTTTTTCTATGGATCAGATTACCTCTTGCTGCACTTTTAGTGCTCTCTACTGCTTGCACTGCCAAGCAATGGGCAAAAATCAAATATATGGTTTACAAGCACTCAGTGATGAACAAACTGTCTAGTAGAATGAGAAATAAACATTTCACAGAAGTCTTAGGAAGAGGCTTGGTTATGGAATTTGACAGACTTAGATTCCATATTTACCAGCAACGTGATCCTGTGGGAGTTGCTCGACCTTCTGATCCTCAGCTGTCTCATCTGTAACTGGGGATAATAATGTTCACATGGGAGTGCTGTTAGGGTTAAAATGAAGTAACAGATGTAAAGTGTAGGACAAGGACTCTGTCACATCAGAGACACAAACACAATGAATACTATTATTGCTTGTTAGAGGGAAATCCCTTAACACCCTGATTCTGAACTTAGTCACGTTATTGATGACCCAAATCCATTTGTACTCTTTATGTACGCAGAAGCTTTCACACTTTATTTCCAGCAGCAGAGCTGCACTCAGGTAATAACTCAGCTAAAGAGATTTTTTTCCCTTGAATGAATTATGCTTCTGGTGTGCTAAATTTTCTCAAGGCAGTCAACCATAAAAATTATATTATGTATTTCTCTTGTGTAACTTGTGTGAAAGTAGAGTTTGTCAAAACTGGATGCTCAGCATTTAATGAGACCCTCCACTGCATTTGATCCAGAGTCAAACTGTATATAAAGAGGGTAAACAGGAAGGTTGGAGGGGGAAGCTAAAACTGACAAAATAGGGCAGTAAATAATAAGAAGAGTTTTTTTTTTTTTTAAATCTCAAATAAGAAATTGGTGGAGATAGTCAACTAATTGTTACTTTTTTAATACATGAGAGGTGAATTTGCTCAGTGTGTGCCAAGACCTAAAATTAGGGAACTTCATTTCCATTGAAGTCCTTGTTCGTGAAATATGAAGCAGATGTCTCCCTGACCTCTACCTAATTGAACAGGAATGCCAGGGGGAGGAAAGTCATCAATCTCTCGATTGTCTGGGTGAAGGTCCTGAGGATTTTCAACAAATGATTCTGTTATATAGAGACTATATAAGATTATATAAAATTGAGACAGAGTATAGTAGTATCCCTGCCTTTTGTAAATCTAGATTTAGATTGTACGGGGTTTACATTGAAGATGAAGTGATATTATTTAATACTGTCAAAGAAATTTTGCTTTCTTTGACTTTAATCTGTTGCAATGTTAAATGGTATTATATCTTTACAATTATTCAAAGGAAATTCAAGATTCTAAACTCATTTTATATTCCAGCAGCCTGGATTTGAGGATAAAATTCTCATCCAGTGTTCCTCTAATTCTTACTCTGAAACAGAGTTGCAATGCATACCAGAGGGTTTCTGACTCTCCCTGCCTTTTGCAATCATTGTAACTTACAAACACCATTAGCACAGAACACATTGCACTGCATCAGGATGACCATCTGCTCTGTCTACCCCCTCCATTAAACAATGAGAAATGATGCTTCTTTCTTGTTGTAGCTCGAGTGCCTATGACCACCTTCAGTATTTCTCTTTAATACATTAACTAACCATCCTTTACCTGGACTGTTGAAAAAGTCACAGAAAGGTTGCCTCACCCCTTATCTTGCTCTTCTTCACACAAAAATGATCTTTATAATCAGCAATCATTTTTTTTTCTATACATTCTATAATCGTTACCTGTTGTGCAGGAAAATCAGAATCAGATCTGCATGGAACTCTTATATGAACTTTGTTAATAAGAATGAGCATATCTGGGGCACCTGGGTGGCTCATTAAGCATCTGCCTTTGGCTCAGGGCGTGATCCCAGGGTCCTGGGATCAAGCCGCACATTGGGCTCCCAGCTCAGTGGGAAGTCTGCTTCTCCCTTTCTCAATCCTGCTTGTGTTCCCTCTCTCGTTGTGTCTCTTTCTGTCAAATAAATAAATAAAATCTTAAAAAAACAAACAAACAAACAAAAAAGAATGACCATATTCTTGATTTTTGCAGTTAACTATGTTTTAGTAATGTGAGGCCTGTATCCCTAGTATCTGTCACTGTTTTGGGCACATACTAGTTGGATGAATAAATAGCAGGAAAATAAATCAGTGATAATATAGAAGTTGTGGAACAGCTCAGGACAATAGCCCCGAAAGCAGTGTTCTTCAGCATGCCCAGAGAATTACCTGTGTTCATATTACTTGTTAAAATCAAGTTTCTAGGTCCTAGCCCGTAATCAAGCCCAGAATCCACATCTCTGTGGTGTAACATAATATCATCGCCAAGTTAACACACTCTCTAATGATGCTTATGTTTGCTATAGCTTGAGAACCACAGCCTTAGGCCACAGGATGAGTAAGAGTATGTGGCGCAGATTGTAGAAATGGAATTCTATGATGTTGAACTTCAGTGGCACCGAAGGTCCTTCATCATAGGACCATGCATGAACTATTTTGAAGGCTAGTAACAAACACAAAAATGCTCTATGAAACATTTGTAATAGTTATATATACTATGGGTTGTGGTAAAAAAATATTTGAAAGCCCTTGTGAAATATAAAAAGTAAAAGAATATAATTTTGAGATCTATATGTGGATATTTGTGCATGCTTTTAGAAAGGGTGAACACAAATAGTTTTTTTAAAAAATGGAGCTGGGGAGGGTTGTGACTGAATGGCTCACTCACTTAAGTCTTACTCATGATTTCTGCTGAGGTCATGATCTCAGAATGGTGAAATAGAGCCCAGCCTCGGTGTTGGGCTCTGTTGGACTCCCAGCTCAGTGGGGAGTCTGCTTCTCTCCCTTTCCTTCTCCCCTTTGCCCTGTCTCCTGCTCTCTCTTTCTCTCTCTCACTAAAATAAATAAATCTTTTAAAAAATCAAATGAAAAGGGTGAACATTGCAAAATTCAGGGCAGTATGTAGTTGCATCTATTTTGCACTTAGTCAAGACTTGGAGAAGGTGTACATGTTGTTGCAGTGCTGAATCACCTGAAGGCTGTGGCTCAAGGTCATGTTCCACATAAATTAGAAACCTCATTGCATACTATTTCCCATCTGCTAAATCTTCAGGCTTCAACAAATAAATATACTGATGGAAGACAGAATAGTAGGATGAACAATTAATTCATCTTCATTTTTCTGGGACTTTCCCCAACTTAGTGCTGGACCTCTTGTGTCCTGACAACCCCCTCAGTTCTAGGCAAACTTGGAGGACGGTCACTGAATGTGCAGTAAATTTTCTAAGCTATTTATCTTTTATTCAAACAAATTTTTACTTGAAATTCTAACATAAATTATTTGTGGTCCAGCTGCTTTACTCTAAATGAAGAGAGAGGCTAAGATTTTCCCAATCTCTTTGACCCTATCATCTCTAGCTCTTATCCAAGGGCTCCATGAAACACTGCAATTACAACATAACCTGCCTGCCTTAACTTACCTTAATGGTTAGGTTTCATTGAGTATGGGCTGTTTTCTGATCCTTAATTTCCTTACCTGTAATATGGAAATAATATTCTAATTACAAGTTGGTCATGATATTTAAATTTCTCCTACTTGAGCCTAATTCGATTTCCAGATTTCCTCTACAACAGTATGCATCATAATGAAATTGTTTTAGTGGTTTTTTTTTTTTAAGATTTTATTTATTTATTTGACAGAGAGAGATCACAAGAAGTCAGAGAGCAGGCAGAAGAGAGAGGAGGAAGCAGGCTTCCCGCTGAGCAGAAAGTCTTATGCGGAACTTGATCCCGGGGATCATGACCTGAGCCGAAGGCAGAGGCTTAACCCACTGAGCCACCCAGGCGCCCTGCTTTAGTGCTTTTCTATAGAGATTACTACAAAGGGCATTCACACCTGTTGAGTCACCTGCCTTGCATCCATAGATTTATACAATAGTATTTAAAGACTGAAATTTAAGTAACAGATGTAATGGAAATGCAAATGTCAAACAGTTGTGGTAGATGCCTGCCTATTAATGTATGGATGTTGAGCAGACACCAATAGAGGGATCCAAGCTCTTTGTAAGTGTTACACAGTTATGGAAATGAAAAGTGACCAGACAAGCAAACTTGGGCCAAATTATAAACCAATAAAAAGTCTCTTTTCACCCATAGTTTGAAAATGTGTGGTTTTGGTGTTGCGAGGTATATTTGTCACTTACCAGAGCTGGGCTCTGATGGGGAAAATTGTCATTCTCTTTCTACAGATGTTTTAAAAAATGCAGATATTCTCAATTGGTATCACAAACTTATACACGGATACATCATTAGAACTAAGAATTTAACAATATGTTCAACTGCGCAAGAAAAATTCCAAGGTGAGTCTTAGTGATCACAAGTTTATTTTTTTTAATTTAATCGAAAGTCATAACTCCAAAGCATACACCCTCTTTCCATAGATAAATACTATTTTATTAGCCTCAATATTACATGTTCATGTCAAACTTAAATTCTCTCAAAATTTCTTTTTACACACATTAAGATTTATTTTAAACTAATGTAAATTAAAATAAACTCAGCAATCTGTAATCCAGATCTGTGGTTCATCTTGACACTTCAAGGTGGAATGTGAGAATGGTGAAGAAAATACTCGCCATGGAACTAGCAACCCTTTTAATCACCCTTCTTTCAGAAACATCTGGCTGAAGCCCAGATACTTTAGGCCTGTGTTTAAAATGGGAATTGATTCCTGGAAAGAAACCAACTCCATCCACAGTAAAATCCAGTGCTTTGTGGATGAATTCAATTAGTGCCCCCAATTGAACACAAAGAGAAAAGATAAACCTGTGGTTATGGATATGGCTCCAGGAACACATAGAATTTTGCCCATTACAATCAAATGGTTTGATAGTCTTCCCAATTAAATAAATTGTCAGCTGCAGGAACATGTTAAGGCTGGTTTAAAACAGTTTCTAAGGATATAGTTTGAGGCCAAATTAATTTTACTTGTGATTCTTCCAGTTGTGTAGCACTCCTTGTAATTCGTGGATGCCTACATATCATTCTTCAGTTTATTCTCTATGTTGTATCTGAAAATGACTTTCTGCAGCTCTCCGGTATTCCACCAGGATTCTGGACAAAGAACAGTTAATCTGTGTCAATTTGCAGACAGTCGCTGGGTTACTTTTCTCCCTTCGTTCTCTCTGCTAATAGTTGCTTGGACAGTGAGTCCTGCAGTAATGAGATTTTCCTAGACAACCTGACTTGCTGGCAAGTCTCAAGGGCAGGGGCGGAGAGATTATAATATTTTGGGTCTTAAATGTAGGTCACCCTGATGGATTTTAAAAAGTGATCTCACAAAAGGAAAACATAATTTAAAATTATCTGTCCTTCGCTTTGAATATGCCAGTGTCGTCGTCCTTAAAAAATTACATCTGGGCTTAGAAATGAGAGTAGCATGTCATTTCCTTGAAGAAGAGAAAGGATCTGTGCAGAGTGAGTAAATTATTATGGTGGTAGGGGTATACTAAAAGGAATATAACAGTGTTAGTGGAGAAAGCAAACATGTAGGCAGGGTGATGAATGAGTGGTTTATACATTGAATCACTTTTGGCTTTTGACACTGACCAAAATTCATTCTTCAGAGTTCAAGTTTTATTCATCAGTTTACCTCTTCCTTTTCTTCTTTCAGGCCTTCCCCATCCCTTCTGTGCAATTTCCCCCACCACACACACACTCATACACAAGGCAGCTGTAGGTTGACTTGATTTCAAATAAAACCAAATAGAACAAAAGGCTCAAAAGTAACCTAATAGCTTTCTTGATTTTATTAGAAAATTTTTTTACATGTAATTTCACCTCTTCTCTCTTAATTATTTTATACCATATTTAAGAGAACACTATATTCTCTTGAAAGGAACAAAAAATAAAACGCAATCTCCCATTTATTTTAGGGTACCTTACTGAATCCACACATTGTTCTTTCTGTATTTATTTCACTCTGTATAGTACTGGCTTCTCATTCATAGGACCTTCAAAGTTTCACCTTCAGAATCAGTAGCCCAAGACAAATTGGCACAGCGGGAAGTGATAGTTGCTCTGTGTGACTCAAGAGGGAAAATATACATTATTTTCTTCTAATCTGCTGAAGCACATTTGACTTGATTCCCATGTCGATTTTCATTTTGACAAGATAGATGGCAAGGAAAGCACAATTGTATAGATTTGCACATTTATTCCCATTTCCAGGGCACGAGTGGAGAAATCTTTCCTGGTTGATGACTTAACATGTCTTGTCGCTCTATTCTTAAGCCTGAACATATTCGGAAATCAGGATGCTGTAATTTGCCATTGCAGTATCCCATTAATTCACTGGGGTGAGCAGTACTTGGAGGTGTCAAGGGCAAAGAATTCTAATTCAACTGCCACTGATTTGTTACATCCACCAATGAGGCAAGGCACAGTAAAGCTGGGGGAGGGGGGTTAATTTTAAAAACTACCTTCAAGCTCAGGAGGAGATGAGCTCATATAGTAGGAGGGATGGATTTGTGAGCATCCCCTGCCACTTTCTTTACCCACTGCAACCAAGGCATGTGCTGACAAGCTTGCTGCTATTAGAACTGAGAGTGAAGTCTGGCACTAGGGAAGATTTTTGCCTTAATGGAGTCACACAACTTATGTCTTAATGTCTTACGTGATCTGATTATTTGGTAATCAGGGAAACTTCGGTAACCAAAAGAAGGGAATAGTTTTAAAAATTATTTTTCACAAATCTGCCTCTTAATTTAGGCCAAGAAAAATGAAACCGCTTGCTCTTAAAAATACAGTAGATTATGATCCAGTGGATTTTGGGGAAAAAAAAAAAAAAGAAAAAGCATCAGCATATGATTTTGTGTTTGGGAAGAAACATCCCATTTTCTGAATTCAAAATCTAAGTTTCTTAGGTAATGGATATTGCATAATAGTAGATTTCATTCTTTTTTTTTTTTTTAGGTGAGAACTACTTCCACCCTTGGTTTTTTGGACCCATGGGTTCTGCTTATGAGCTATCACACTATACAGTGGGTCAATTATTTAGAAGAGATGCTGCCTCCGGGGGGATGGTACCGCATCTTCACTGGTAATCATTTCCAAGCTGGTCCCTCAAAGGCATCTTCAACAGGTTTTTATTTTTTTTTAAAGATTTTATTTATTTATTTGACAGAGAGAGATCACAAGCAGGCAGAGAGTGAGGCAGAGAGAGGGGAGGAAGCAGGCTCCCTGCTGAGCAGAGAGTCCGATGCGGGCCTCGATCCCAGGACCCTGGGATCATGACCTGAGCCGAAGGCAGCGGCTTAACCCACTGAGCCACCCAGGCGCCCTCAACAGGTTTTTAAATTGCTCCACCAGCAAGCTTTCAACCACTAGATTCTGGACCACTAGACTCTTTAACTATATCCCTGCTCCTGCACCACTGATCATCACTGGTAACTCTACCTCCTTTCCTGTAGAGTGGGTGCCTTGGCCCAGTGTAATACTATGTGGGATCCCATATAAATAGAATACATACCCAGATATGGTGTTTGCTGAAGCTCTGCAATCAGAAAAGGCAAATGCATGACTGAAGTATGTATCAGGTTCAATCAAAATGAGTCCCTGGTCTTTCCAGTATAGAAGGGATCCAGTTAGGCTACTTCACATCAGGAGGCTGATTGAGGGGGCACCTGGGTGGCTCAGTGGGTTAAAGCCTTTGCCTTCGGCTCTGGTCGTGATCCTAGGGTCCTGTGATCAAGCCCCACATCGGGCTCTCTGCTCAACAGGGAGCCTGCTCCCCGCTCTCTTTCTGCCTGCCTCTCTGCCTACTTGTGATCTCTGTCTGTCAAATAAATAAAATCTTAGAGAGAGAGAGAGAGAGACTGATTTCCTTGAGCAGCACTTCTGTCCACATTCGTCAGCCTCTGTGCTGTTAGGCTTGTGCATAGTTTCCATCTCTGCCACGGTGACTACTCCATTCATGTGCCTATTGTGCCAGCACTCTGGCAGCCAGTGACAGAAGCAGACTGATGTCAGCTGACCAAGTCATCCTGTCTTCTTGGTTGGTAGGTTTCTCTTTTATGATTAGCACTCTCAGATAGATAGATGAGTGATGTTTATCCCTGGATGTGTCTTTTGCCAGGGCACTAAAAAAACAGCCAACTGGTTGGTCACCACTAAGTCCACATATATTGTGAAGTGGATTTCATTCTCCATAATGTCTAGCATCATCATCTGGGAATAGATTTTTACAAGCGTGTCACATGCCACAATTCTGGGATCACGTAACTCACTTAGCTATTTTATTTAATAGCCACAGACTACAGATATAAATCTTGCTAGCCATCTTGCTACATACCATTGGTGAAAAATAAAGTAGAAGGAAAGAGGGTGATTGACTATATGAAAATCGATCATAACTCCAGAATTACCTGCAAATTATCAATCTCAAAGTGTAATTAATATAATCCATTTTATTTACACTGTTACTGTGTGTAAGAGACTCTAGCAACATTTAGGAAGGAATCAAACAATTTATGAGACATGATGCCTGCCATCATAAAGTTGACAAAATTGAAGGAAACAAAAATAAGTAGTCACACACACAAATATAAACAAGACAAATTCCATTAAAGAGATATTGGTATAACTAGAATATCAGTTATGAGCAGATACAAAAGTTGCCACAATATACAAAGACTTCTTGTATACCCAGCTTTCCCTAATGTCAACATCCTTTATAACAGTGGTACATTTGTCAAAATGAAGAAATTAACTTTGGTGCATTACTTTTAACTAACCAGAGACTTTACTTGGATTTCACTAGTTTCTACCAATGTCCTTTTTCTGTTGTAGGATTCAATTCAAAATATAAAACTCTATTTAGGATATAAATAATTTCAATTTGTAACTTGCATTGTCAATATAATCTTTGATAGAGGTTGTGTGGTAACATAAAATTGGGTTCTCAAGTCAAAAATGCCTGGCTTCAAATCCTCTTCTTCTTCTTTTTTTTTTTTAAAGATTTTATTTATTTATTTGACAGAGAGAAATTACAAGTACACTGAGAGGCAGGCAGAGAGAGAGAGAGAAGGAAGCAGGCTCCCTGCCGAGCAGAGAGCCCGATGTGGGACTTGATCCCAGGACCCTGAGATCATGACCTGAGCCGAAGGCAGCGGTTTAACCCACTGAGCCACCCAGGCGCCCCCTGGCTTCAAATCTTCTTTTGCTAATTATCTTGCAGCTGTTAGCATTGCCCATGAAACTTCACTTTTCTAGGTCTCAGTGTACTCAATAATGAAATAGGAACAATAATAATATTGACTTCTGGGTTGTTTTAAGTAAGGACATGTATTTACAGTGCTTAACTGGTTCTGGAGCTGACATTTAATGACTGTTAACAAATACTATGTTTGATTATATTGATGCACGTAAGAAATAGATGGGTGAAGTGAAATGAACCCAGAGATTTAAAAATACCTAATATGAGGGTGCCTGGGTGATTCAGTTGGTTAAATGCCTGCCTTTGGCTCAGGTCATGACTCTAGGGTCCTAGAATCGAGTCCTGTGTCGAGGTCCCTGCTCATCAGGGAGTTTGCGTCTCTCTCTGCCTTTCCTCCCCATGCATTCTCTCTCTCTCAAAAATAAATAAGTAAAATCGTAAAAAAAAAAAAAAAAAAAAAAAAAAAACTAATATGGTGCTAGAATGGCAGTGTGTTTTACTTTTAATTTTTTAAAGATTTTGTTTATTTGTCAGAGAGAGAGAGAGGGAGAGAGTGCACACGCAGGTGCCGCTGAGTGGTAGGCAGAGGGAGAAGCAAGCTCCTCACTGAGTGAGGAGCTCAATGTGGGACTGAATTCCAGGCTCCTGAAGTCATGACCTGAGCCAAAGGCAGATGCTTAACCAACTGAGCCACCTGGGTTTCCCAGGCAGTGTTTTTTAAAAGTCATATTAACAATAAATATACTTTTAGCTGAAGTTCAAAATAGAGACAGAAAGTTTTGTAGGGACCCTATCTTAAGTTGGATAATAACAAATAAATAGAATATAAATACACAAGAAAAAGGGCAAAATATTTTAGATACCCATTTAAAAGAGCACAAAATAAATGTGAAGGAGGAGATGGGTGTAACAATGACAGTAGATTTATGAATATGAGTAGTTATGAGAAGGCTGGAGAAGGAAACTGGGACTAGTCTTGATGGACCTTCAATATCAGGATAAGAGAATCAGACAATTCTGTAGGCCACTGGAGATTTGGTTCCTCATAGGTATTGGCTTCATGAGGTAGACAGAATTTATTGTTCATAAGATGGGTCCTTTTGGAAGCATATTAACTCTCGTTAATGGCCCATTAGGAAGATATGTGAAGTACACAAAAAATTTTAGGCTGTATAACAGGATTTCTAGATATGTGGACAGGTACTGAATTTATATTCAAGTGCATTGGGAATGTTATTCTTTGGAGCTTTTTAAAGTAATTTTAGCTCTTGTGCAATAATCACATGAAACATTTCTGGATCAATTTTCATTTGGAAACCACCCACTTGGTTAACTGATGATAGGAGGGTGAAAATCCTCAACAACTTATTGAAAAGGTAAGATAGTTTGGTCTATATCCTTGTGGGTTAATATGAGAAACATTTATCAAGATTTTTATTGGCATTGTCTAAGTCATGACGTTCATATTTATTGTTTTAGGTGCAATAGGAATTATTGCACATACACCAAGATTTATTTATAAATATCTTCTGTAGATCCACAGTATAAAATAGTGATATGAAATACTAAGGAGAGTTCCTCTGGACTTGGTGTCAAAAGGTCCATGTCCTGGCTGTAGGACTTTTAAGTTATCATCCATGTAACTTGGACAAGTCTCAGTTTCTTTGGGCTATATTTTCTTCAATTAGAAATTATGATATAGGGCGCCTGGGTGGCTCAGTGGGTTAAGCCGCTGCCTTCGGCTCAGGTCATGATCTCAGGGTCCTAGGATCGAGTCCCGCATCGGGCTCTCTGCTCAGCAGGGAGCCTGTTTCCTCCTCTCTCTCTCTCTGCCTGCCTCTCTGCCTACTCGTGATCTCTGTCTGTCAAATAAATAAATAAAATCTTTAAAAAAAAAAGAAATTATGATATATAAGAAAAACTTCTCAAGCTTAATATAAGGATCAAATTAAATACTGAATGCAGGAATACTTTGTAAATTGCAAAATCTTATAAAATCTCAGTCATTATTTTATCATACTCTCCAACTATTTCAATATGGTAGAATTCCCATGTTTGGGATTAAGAAAGGTGAGTAATCCATATCTGTGAATTTCACCATATCAAACCCCTTTTAACTTAATTTCCCACCAGTTTGTCATTGATGTTATAAAAAAGGCAAGGAAATACCATGAATTTTACCCTGAATACTTCTTTTCACTGGATCCATTTCTAAATAAAGGTGACAGTTAGGTGTAGAATAACAAAAGAGATAAAATACTGGGGAAAAATGTGAAATTAAAGGACTTATCTGTCAAAAACATGAGCCATTTAGTCTTCTTCCCATTGAACTACGATATCTTTCTTTTTACCCTTAGGTCCAAAACATATCCTTCTTTCATTTCTCATAAACATTCCCTAATAATGTCCTCAAATGAAAGAAAGGATTATAAATGAGGTAGAGAGTCTGACTCATGAAGAGAAACAAAGAGCTCTTAAAAAAAAAAAAAATCTACTTCTAAAGAAATGGATTCCATAGTCAGTCAGTTGTCCCCAATTCCCAGAAGTTCAAACCCAGTGATTAGCAAGGAAAGCCAGAGGTGATAAATAGATTTGTAGAACCTCTCGGTTTTGGTGAAATTTTTTCAAATGAGTAAATGATTAAAATGGCTCAATGAAAATCACACGCAAAAGGGTGAAATATAATGACTATCTGATCTGTTAAAAGGAAAAAGCTTTTAAACTAATCGATCTTTTCCACAACAATTTATGCCATAGCCTTTTAAGATGATCCCATCTTAAATGGGAAAGTGACAAAGAAATATATATCTAATATACTTGCTCAATGGATAGATTTTCACTACCCTAACAAAATGCTTTTGAGAGCTTTATTTTTAAAGGAGACTACATGTTAGATTCTTGTAGATGATCTTATGTTTAGTTTCACCTTTGTTATCGCTAAGAGTTAGAAAGTAGGAAAATTGAGACCAACCAAGAATTTTTTTTTTTCAGAGTTGATGCAGTCATACAGCAATCGTTTAACCTCCATGTGGTTCATTGCTAGCATCTCTCAAAGGAGTACACTAATGTGTGTCACACTAATGTTTGCCATCCATCTACTTCATGGACACATTACAAGGGTTAACTAATAAGGCTGATAAGCACTTTGCAAATTCAAAGTACAAAGTAGAAGTGCTAAGTAAGCTAAATAGAAAGAAAAGACCCACCTGATGGTCAGCTGATTTAACTCTTCAGTGATTAATGGATTTCCTGAATAATTTTCTTCTATTTTTTGCAATAAAGTAAAACCATTTTAGTAATTTTTTAGATTTATTTTGAAGATGTAAGGGATGAACATTACATCAATTCTAATGTGAAAAAAAAATGTTTTATGTTACTTAGGTGTTTTAGTTTTCAAGATATACTACAGTTGTACCTCACTTTTTATATAAGAATCACAGGTTTTATTTTTTTAATAACTCTGCTATAATATTATCTTGTGGTGGAATATGTCATAATGACAGAAGAATAAAATACTCCTAATTGGTCAGAAAATTAGGAGAGCAAAGAATAATTTTCCCTTGGCTTCTGAGGAAATATATCTCAACCATGAGAAAGAAAGATCAACTCTGAGGGAAAGAGCATTTTTTTTCCCATCTTGGATTAATATTCAGCTCTAGTCATACCTGCTTCAGCTGTCAGGAAGGAGACTAATTAGTGGCAGTGATGATGGGAGTTTTTGTGATGCCAACTTTTGTCTTTTAAGAACTGGATTAAACTCAGAATCATTTCCCACACTCTGCAAAATGAAATGCTTTAACTCTGTCTTAGCAAAGACAGAGATGAAATCATTTCCATCAGACATTGACATTATAGTTATAACTAGAGGTGGACAGTGAAGTACAAAGTAGAGTAATTATATAGGATAATACATACCTGTCAAACCTTGCTCTGTGTATCGCCTGTTTGGACTACCATAACAAAATACCACAGGCTAGGTGATTTAAACAACAGACATTTATTTTCTCACAGTTTTAGAGGCTAGAAATCCATGATCAAGGTGCCAGTAAATTCAGTTTCTGATGAGATCTCTTTTCTTGAGTTCTAGACAGTTGCCTTCTTTCTGTAACCTTACATGGCCTTTTCTCTATGATCAGGTAGAGGCAGAGCTCTGGGGTCTCTTTTTCTTCTTCTTCTTCTTAAGATTTTATTTATTTGAGAGAAAGACATAGTGAGAGAGAGCATGAGAGAGGAGAAGGTCAGAGGGAGAGGCTGACTCCCCGTGGAGCTGGGACCCCGATGCGGGACTGGATCCTGATACTCCAGGATCATGACCTGAGCCAAAAGCAGTTGCTCAACCAACTGAGCCACCCAGGCGGCCCTCTCTTTTTCTTCTTATGAGGACTTTGGTTCAGTCTAGCTAGGGCTCCACACTTATGATTTCATTGAACCTTAAATACCCCCATAAAGTCCCTATTTTGAAATATAGTTATATTGGGAGTTGGAGCTTCAAAATATGAATTTGGGGGAGACAATTCAATCATAACACAGTGGCGTGTCAGATAATTGAGACCTAAGTTTCCTCTACTTGACTATTCTAGATACTTACAGAACTATAACTATATAAGTGTGTAGACTAAGCTTAAAACAAAATTCTCTTATTGTATTAATCTCTATATGCAATAATGTTTATTTTAATGACAGTGGTGTAGTTAGGAGCAATATATTAAAGCAGACTATCTCTAATCCATAAACAGTTTTTGAGACACAGTAAAACGTCCCTTATCCTCTAAGGATCAGTCATAGAACTAGTTGGAAAAACTGAGTAATAATGACTTCATGGATGTCACTTTTCTCACTCTGACAAGCAACACATAGTACCAGCTTTGCTTGAAATTCAACCAGAGAGAATATAATCTCAGTCCATAATCTTCAGACTAAAAAAGATCCTTTTTTTTTTTAATATAAAAATCTACCTCCCTGGAAGCCCCAGTATTGAGTTAAATTATGTAAGATGAAATCCTACTATTCATTCTCCATCTTTTCAGACTCTGCCATCCTCATTTGAACCCAAAAGAAGCAGCATACTGCCCCCCACACCATGCTGATCCCAAACTTGAAGCTACTAAGTGGGTTGGTCTTGAACATTAATTGTATGATTTACTTAATAGTTTGCAGCCTTATATTCTTTTATATGTCTTTAATTGAAGTTGATTTTTAAAAGTTATATTAGCACCTAATAGTACCCCTTTATTTGTTCTAATAAGGAGAAAGGAACAGTTTGCATGAAGAGAAAACCGAATGCCATTTCTGCCTAGCATATGAAAAAAATTAGGCCCTCATTTGGATGGAGAGAATAGTGGAAGAATCTGAACACACCATTCTCAGGATCATACATCCTGAAGAATCTATATTCACTAGTCAGCAATCACATTTCTCTCACCAGTGGTGGTTTGGTTGGAGAAAGGATCCTAATCACTTTCAGTTAGTGCCAAAATTTGAATTATTTCCATTTAGCTATTTTGTTATTATTGTTTACATATTCTGGTTGCACAGTTAAATGAAATACTTAAATACAGAAAGTTCACACTTAGTTTTACATCTGTACATTAAGGCTATAGTCTTATATATATATATATAAGAATATATATGAATATATATACGTATTATAAATATGAATGTATGTACGAATGTTTCTATATATATGAATATAAATATATGTATATATACGCATGTATATGTATATACACGTGTGTATATGTATATACACATATATATACATATGTGTACACATGTATATATACATATATGTATATTTGTAGATGTTTATATGTGTATATATGTATATAAGTATATGTATATATACATAGATGTATATTTGTAGATATATATGTGTATACATATATGTATACATAAACATACAATTATGTATATACATATACATATATGTATATGAATATATATACGAATGTTTCTATATATATGAATGTTTCTATATAAACACACATAGGTATATGAATATGTTAAATATCATCAGCTTTGACTTATTTTGACTCTTTGCTTTATGGGAGAACAGTTCTTCAGCCCTTGACTGAATGTAAACCTCAATGTGTTTCTCACAGGGGATTTAGGAGAGTTTATCCTATGACCCTCTAGGTCTCTGTTTCTCTACGGTTTAGTTGTCAATTGCTTATCATTTGGACTCCAAAGAAATACTCCGTTGAGACTTCTACACAAGAGTTATTATGAGGGAAAAGCACCAGTACAGCTTTTAATAAGGGGGAGGGGTTGGAACACAGAGCAGCTATGTAAGAGGGGTGCACTATATAAGAGGGGTTCTGGCATCTTAGTCTTCCCTAATATGTCAGTGTAGTGGGTTGAGTTGTAACCCCTCAAAAGATATGTTTATGGCCTAGAATCTGTGTATTTGACTATTTCTGGAAAGGGGATCTTTAAAGATTAAATTAAGTTAAAGATACTGTTTTGGGGTCATCCTGTTTTACAGTGGTCCTTAAATCTGATGACAAGTAATCTTATAAGAAGAGAAGGAGATACAGAGAAAAGGTCATGTAAAAATGTGGACAGAAATTGTAGTGTTGGAGATACAAACCAGGGACACATGGACCCACCAGCAGCTGAAAGAGGCATGGGATAATTCTCCCCTAGAAATTTCAGAAGGATTGTGGTCCTCCTGACACTGATTTTGGATTTTTGACTTTCAAAACTATGAAACAATAAATTTCTGTTGTTTTAAGCCATGAAGTGTGTGACAATTCATTTCAGCAGCCCTAGGAAATTTATACAGCCAATAAGCCTGATAAGTGATTTGATAATAAAGATCAGGATGAGGAACCATGAGTGAATGAGTTAAGAGAAAAACTGCATAATTTCTGCTCTCAGAAAGAAAGTTGGATCAGAGTTATCATTGGTCAGTTAACTACACAGGGGTCAAGTATGTGGGAACTCTGACTTGCATTAAGTGACCTCCATGGGAATCCCAAGGGGACACGAGCTTATTCCATATTTCCGGCTTTGCTCTTTTGCTCTCTATCACCAGTGTAGGGTTATTTCAGTAGAAGTATAAGAACAAAATGTTCTGTCTATAATGACCACATGAAAAACTACCTTCACTGAGCTACTTTAGTAATTACAACAAAACCTAGAAGAGCCTAAGAAATAAAAATTAAAAGAATATGCATAAGAAGGCAATATGTGATATGAATAGCTATTAAAAAATTCAGCTTAGCTGGGGAAGTATTATATAAACTTGAAAATTATTGATCCTTTGAGATATCATGATCAGAGAGATGGACTGGAAATTGGCTCTGTGAGCTCAGGGATGGCAAAGAGAAGAACTATCTGTAAATGAATAGGAACATCATTTTGAGGTCAGTGGTCATTTATTACCAACATCATTTGGGTATATTCTGCTTACCTAGACTATCGGCCCACTTTTCCTGCATTCTGTCATTCTGCCTTAGGTCAGTGGTAGTAGGGGTAAGGATTTCAAGGGTAATTTGGTAAAGAGGGTCTGGGGTCTGGTAGAGGACTTTTGGACCAAATTTAAAGTTGCTAATTCAAAAGAATATTTTTTTGTTTTGTTTTGTTTTGTTTTGTTTTGCTTTTGCCAGGCCCTTGGGGCCCTGGAGACACATTAAGGAATGACACACATATGAGTTTCCCTCATAAAGCAGTCACCACAACTATACTTCTAAAGAGCCAGCTTTTGTCTAAAACACACAAACTGCGTTATATATGACCTAAGAGTTTTACAATTTGTTTGGTCCTATAGAGTTGCTGTTTTGTATCCCACCACTTACTTTATGTCTTTTGTACGTCTCCAAATGGGCATAAAAAAGCCCCTGGGCTTATTTTTCTCCATTGACTATGTAAAAGCTTATGAAAGGTCCATTTTGCAGCTCAACTGTATTCCTAGCACTGCCTTGAGAATGCAAGGAAAAGAGGCTCTTTTGTCCCCCAAATTAATTTGGCCCAACTATTAATACCTTTCATTTGTGTGTAACATTTTAATCTTTTTTTTAGGGAGCTGTCATGCTTGTCTCATTTCATCCTCACAAGGGGTGAAGTTCCAAGGCCAAATTGTTCTCTACACTGCCAGCTGGCTCCTTGAATTTCTGGCTTTGACTTCCCAGTGTGCCACTAAATATTGAACAGGGAAGTTAAACAGGAACTTCCTGACACCATATTTCTGTCCCAGGCAATGGCTTCTCACACTCTCCAGCAATTTATTCTTCTTACATGTGAGCAAACAACTTTTTCCTTAACAAGGGAGTTCTGACTTAGGTTTAATATGTCAGATAATCTCTCTGATCAGGAAACACAAATAAATTAATAATATGGCTTTAAAAATGATACTGCAGTGAGGGATACAGCTTACCAATGTTATTGCTCTTTCTTTTCTACGCAAAGTGATGTCCTGGACCTTCATTTGCCATTAGGGTGAATAAAGGCAGGCATCATATATCACATTTCCGGGAGGCAGATTGCCATAACATACGGCAACATGCTTGGATGTCCAAGATGTCAGGAGACCATCCAGAAGGTCAGAAACTGAAAATTGTTTTGCAGAATAATTTGAATGAATGTCTTAAGGTTATAAAGGTAAAATGCTATCTATCTGTCTGTCTATCTATTTGTATACTTCAACCTTTAGAAGTGAAACTCTACTGGAAATGAAAATAGAGACAGCAGTTAAAGTATGACTTACTCTTTGCACTTAAGGTTTCCTCTGAGAATTCCAAAACCGACAAACATATTTTACAACATTTCAGATGAAATAAAAGATTTCAAAGTTTTATTTTTTCTTAAAATTAGTGATATACATGAAGATACAGAACTTAGATTTCCCCAGAAGTTAATTATTTTTCAAGACAATTGAAGTATTAATTTGTGTCAGTGGGAGAAAATTACAAGATTCAGGGTAGATGATACAGATTCAAAATCAAGGTACAAAATAGATGAAATAGTTAATATTTTCAGAACATAAGTGGCACAGAAATAACATTAAAAACAGTATTTACAAAACGGTATTTTTTCAGAGTTCCTAATACAAATGCTGTGAAATCAATCCAATACCAAATATGTATGCTATCGCTATACTGGATGCCTAACATGTAAACTCTCCAAGGTGTAAAATTAAGAAATGGGACAGCGTGGGGAAACACCTCTATTCCAATTCTTGGTGAGAGTGCAAATGATGATACTGGAATGGAATATAACAATAAATATTGAGTATTAAAAATATGCCCATAATCTGACACCCAGGAATCATGCTTTCAAGAAACTAATAATAAAATAATCCAAAATATAATTAGGAAGTGAAAGCTTTCTAAATATCTGACAACAGGTTGTCATTCAGCACTTCACAGTACATATATACTATATACAAATATAATATATAACAATTATATGACATAATTATATACATAATTAAATATTATATAATATGAAAAAAATCTTTTTGAAACTTCTAATAAGAGCCAAATGTTGTAACATAATATTTATAAAACTACTGGAAATAAAATTGCATGAACAGTATGACTTCACATACAAGATTTTAATAATTTATATTTGTGACAATAGAATTATGAATGACTTTTGAAATCCATTATGTTCAACTTTATTATTAAAGCTTTCTAATAACTTAATTCGTAAAATACTTGAAAATTGTCTGTAGAAAAGGGTTTTCATGTAAAGAAATCCTTAGAGAGTTACGCTTAGGAGCAGTGAAGCAGTGAAAGTGAAGATGAGTCATTCTAACATATAGTAAGTAAGTAGACTTCTGAGATATTTATTTTAAATCCTATAGGATGCTTTAGGAATTGTACTTAGCATGGGGGTTCTCTCATAAAAGGGAGCAGTGGTTCTTAGTGACCTTTTCTTTCATATCATGTCTTTTTCAGAAATCACAAATATATCAAAATTTGTGCCTTAGCCCTCACTTACCAAACAGTGATTATCTCTGAAGAATATTCTTGGTGGGGATACGCAGGAACTCAATGCTCTCTACAACGTAGGGAAGAACCAATCTGACTTGTTTTATTTGCAGTATTTTCTCAAAAACTACCTTTTAGGCTTTTGAATATGAATCTCTTGCCATATAGAAAAAAAAGTCTCTGATCTGATATTTGAAATGAATCATTTCACATTATTAAATGAATCACAAACAAGACACTAAATTGAGCTAGTTAATATTCACCTTAATCAGCTAAGTCAGAAAAGGTTCAGGGTAGGAAAAGAAGGATGTATGTGAATAGGAAAAAATGAGAAGCCAGTATTTATAGAGGACCCTGACTGAGCTCTTTAGCTGTAGTGGTAGGACACCACCAATTGATTTAGATTGTTTTATATCTTTTCTTTCAAAGTGCTACTATATTTGAATAGCTATGATGGAGAACAGATTGCATTAACACTCTTGATGGTAAGAGATTCCAGATCCAAACAAGGAACTCAAGAAGAGCATACACGAAGACCAGTAGGAGTTGGTAAAGAACCCTAATGTTAGTAACAATGGGGAACTGTTATGACTTCTAAACTTGAAGCCAAGGAGGAATAATTCCACAGGAATCGGAGAAGACAAGTGTAGGAAAAGGACCACATTATAGGAGATAGAAGCTGGGCCCTAGGTAGGAGGGGCACTGCCAGTTGCTGTGATGTGCCCAGGAAGTAACCAGCAGGATGGATAATCTGAGCTTGCTGTCCTCCTTGCCCTTCATCAACTAAATCCAAGTTCAAGAGAAAATATATTGATAAAACCCAGAAAGGTTAGTCTCAAGGTCACAGAACAAGATGGAAAAGGGGTACAGAGCAGATATGGAAAATGCAAATTATTCAGCATACAGATATATTTAGTAATGACATCTTTTAAATTTAATGCTCATTCTTTCCTCGGTATAGTGTGCAACTCTAGATATGAATAAAAATTGAGTATTTCAACTGTGAAGAAGGAATAATGGAAGTCTTACGGGAGAGGGTAAAAAGTAACTAATATTTCATCTATTTCAAGAATCCTGAAGGGAGGGGCGCCTGGGTGGCTCAGTGGGTTAAAGCCTCTGCCTTCGGCCCAGGTCATGATCCCAGAGTCGAGGGATGATCTCAGAGTCCTGGGATCGAGTCCCGAATCGGGCTCTCTGCTCAGCAGGGAGCCTGCATCCTTCTCTCTCTCTCTGCCTGCCTCTCTGTCTACTTGTGATCTGTCTGTCAAATAAATAAATAAAATCTTTAAAAAAAAAAGAAAGAAAGAAAGAAAGAAAGAAAGAAAGAAAGAAAGAAAGAAAGAAAAAAAAAAAAGAATCCTGAAGGGAGGTTAGATCTTTTTGGTTATAAGTGAAAGAGCCAAAGCTAATGGGAACTTTTTCATAGAGACGTGGTGAGATTCTAGACACAAGCAGAGTAACTTTCCTATGTGACAAAATGTGGCTTGAAGTTGGAGACCATGGCCTTCTCAACGTCCCTTCTACTCCAGAAGAGTATATTAGAGACTTTCATAGTCAACATGGGTGGAGAGCTTTTCATGGCAAACAGCCAGCAGTGAGTCCTTAGCAGCTTAGACAAGGGGGAAGCAGAGCATGGTATAAAGAAAAGGGCAAATAATTGCTGACTGACCTCTACAAGGGCAGCAGCAAAACTGTGACTCCAAGCTAACTGTATGAAAAGTATGGTCAGATGGGTGGTTGAGAGGAGATGGGAGAAAATAAAGTGTGATATCCCCTCAGCCTCATGGGATTACTGCCTTGATCTTGGGTTTTCTGCTCTGTCAATAGCAGCAGCCAAAGGACTGGTCCAGGACTGGGGTATCACTTCAACTAAGAGAGGAGTTATGAGAAGAGATATTTGCAGTAGAAGGAAGAAGTTTTTAACTTGAAACAATCTGTTAAAAATCATTGTTTAAAATGTTTGTCACCTCCAAATTTCCCTTTCAGCCTAGCTTTGTTGTTTTTCCCATCTGCCTCTGACTTGATGCTAAACCTTTGAGGGCGTATATGTGGCAGTCTTTTGGTATTTTCAGCAACAGCATGGGGATATTTTGATGGGTTCTGATTTCCTAAAATCTGGCTGATATCATTGCATGTTCCCATAATTCACTCATTTACAATAAAATTGACCTCATTTTGTGGTATAGAGTGGTGAGTCTTTACAGGGATGAACTGGAGGACATCATGCTAAAGGAATTAAGACAGAAAGAAAAAGACAAAGACTGTTTGGTGTCACTTATATGCAGACTCAAAAAAAAAAAAAAAACAACAACAATAACAACAACAAAAAACAAACCACACCATATTCATAGCAACAGAGAATAGAATGATGGTTGCCATGGGCTGGAGAGAGGAGGCAATGGAGTAATATAGGTTAAAGGACACAAACTTTCAGTTATTTATTTCAGAATAATAAAGTCTAAGGATCAAATGTATGGCATGGTGACTATAGTTACTAATGCAATATTGTGTTTTGTAAGTTGTTGAAAGTAGATCTTATGCACTCACCACCCACACACAAAAATGTCACCTATGTTAACTATGTGAGGTGATCTTGGTAATCATTGTATAGAATGTATGTGTATCAAGGCATCCTGTTGTATATCTTACATTTATACCATTATCATTGTCGATTATTCCTCAGGAAAGCTGAAAAAAAAAAAGATTGTTTAGCCTTGAGATATACAGATATTATTTCTGTTATCATCCATCCTAAAGCTTAAGTTTGGATAACATTAAGGATCTATAAAAAGACCTAGAAGACAAAGCTATCCCTAACCACTCATTTCCATAAATGACTTTGTAAACCTAACCTTACTTAGGATGTGATTATTCACATATTCTGGGGGGAGTAGGATAAAGGGAAGGGGGATAGGGCTCTACATTTTTTATACCTTCTGTGCACTATAGAGGAATATGATAGAAATGGAAATTGGAATGTCACCCCTTGAAAGGAAATCAGCTATTTTATTATTTTAAGATTTTATTTATTTATTTTACAGAGAGAGAGATCACAAGTAGGCAGAGAGGGAGGGGAAAGCAGGCTCCTTGCTGAGCAGAGAGCCCGATGCGGGGCTCGATCCCAGGACCCTGAGATCATGACCTGAGTGGAAGACAGAGGCTTAACCCACCCAGGTGCCCCTAGAAATCAGCTATTTTAAATTAATCATAATTTTGATGCTTATCCTCTTTCAGAACTTCTTGGTCATGTTTTTCATTGTATTGAGAAGCCAGGGAGGAAAAAAAGAAAATGAATGACAAGGCAATGGTCGATGACTTTCTGAAATTCACTTAATTCATGGTGAATATATTTCTTTTATCTCAGACAAGTGTATCAGAATCTGTTTGGATGTTCAAACTGTAGGAGGCACATCTATTCGACACATTACTAGAAGGCATCCTGTGAACGGCCCAGATAATGGGTGTTACTGTTTCTGCAATATAATTAATGGGAACATGCTTGGCAGAACTGTATTAATCTATCAGCTCTGTTGTATCTTGGTCTCTGCCTTTGAAAAGGAAACATTTGAGTTCTTAGTATCATACAGTTATTAAATATATTAATATTCTAAATGCATTTTGAATATAAATTCAAATTTTGAATATTGAAGTGAATATATTAATCCCTATAGTTTCACCATAATACAACTGTTTATTCTTTTATTCTTTCTCCACAGGTTCCGCTGAGTTCACCTCAAGTTCTTGTGTTCACTCCAACACAATATATGCTGTCAAACTGCTTTATTTCAAATTGGATATGACAGAATAACAGGAGTAGAAGTGACTCAACTGGACTTTGTGACATAGTTGGTTCCTGGAAAAGGTAATTTATTTTAAATACTATTTTAAAAGCATTAATATATGATCCAAAATTAATAATTTTAAAAAGTGACTTTTGAAACAATAGAAAAACAATGACAAAGATGAAGGAACTTTATTAATGGTGTTTCAATTAGGGAATATGGATCTCAAACTCCAAAAAGTTCAAGTTTTGAATGCCAAATATGTATTAATAGCCGAATCATTGTATCTCTCATTTGAATGAGGAACAATTAAATTGTCTTATATAAGGAAAATGAAGTCTAAATTCTGTATTGTGTATAGGAGCACTTTGGAAGCATAATTTAGCTTACTGTTTCTTGGAGGTGTGTTTTCAAATGTAACACATTCTATATTTGGATGTGAGAAAATACAGATTTCCTAGATTTAGAGAATCCAAAAGACAAAATAATAGCTAATATGTTATTATAAAAATATATTTATAATGATAGAAGGTACCCTGACGATACACATAATATAAAAAATACATTGTTATACATGGATCCTTAGCTAATTGTGTTCCAAATCAAAGAATAATATTAATACTATTGAAGCAGGTTTTTATACACAATACATATAGAGATAATACCAAAATAGTACATAGTACTGTCAGCTTTTGATCTTGTTTTTCTCCTCCAAGTCTCCAAAATATTATAAGCATCATTTATAGACTGCCGACATTGTGTGTGTGTGTGTGTGTGTGTGTGTGTGTGTGTGTGTGTGTGTTAGGTGGTAGGCTTGCTGTCGTTCAGAACTGCTGTACTCTGTCTGGCTTCTGAAGGGGATATTTAGCAGCAATACAAAGGCACTTTAAAGAACCGATTATGTGTCTCCTATAACATTTAGAAAAAGAGATGAAGAATATCCTGAAATTTTAGCAAACCTTAGGAACCAGTAATAAAACTCAGGCAGTGGGGAAAAATATTATCAAGGCATTTTGAGTCCTCTGTAAACATAAGAGCCTTTCTCAGCCCCTCTGTCTTTCTCTCTTTCTGTTCAAATAGTTTGTAGAAACAAAAGGGTTTGGAAAGTCAATACCAGAAAGTGAGAAAATGTATTTATTAAAATCTAACTTTTGTTTTTCATTAGTGAAACTGAGTCTATAAAAGTCTGAAAACAATCATTGATGGAATATTCTAGTATGAGGTATTAGACAATTTATAGAGGACTTGAGGGGAAAAGAAAGTTTTCAAATCTTGGCTGAATATTCACCTCAAGGGTATGAAAAAGATGGAAATTAAAAAGGAATACCAAAAACAGCATTTCTTTGGATAAATTTGTTGAAGTCTTTTAGAATTTTCCCCTTCTCCCTAAGTGAATTGGGAGAAACTACAATGGGATGATGAAGAAAGATTGGCGCATGTGACCTGATTTCAGGATACAGACTCCTGGTTTCCACAGTGCCCTGAGGAGCTTACATGTATAATGTATAGGTTGTGTCCAATCACTGAGATAGCACTGAAGAATGGAGAGAGAGAAGGGGCCTGGGTGGAAGAGGGAGAATAGATTGACCTATACTGGTATTATGGGCTGAATTGTTTCCTTCCTCAAAATTCATATGTTCAAGTTTTAACCCAGAGATAGTCTCTTTAAAGAAGTAATTATTCTTTTTTTTTTTTTTTTAAGAAGTAATGAAAACTAACAGGTTATTAGGATGGGCCCTAATTCAAAATGACTACTGTCCTTATGAGCAGGGAAGATTAGGCGGGGAAAGGGATTAGGACACACATAGAGTTAAGAGGACACTGAAAGAATGATGGCCATTTATAAGCCAAGGAGAGAGGTCGCAGAGGAAACCCAACACTGGCAATGAGATGCCTAAATTATAACCATTACCGCTATTTCTGCTTCTGTACCTTAGCTTGCTAACCCATGAGGAAATGGAAAAATGCCAGCAGACTTTCTACAGACACTCTGTAACCACACATCCCCCTCCCAGAATTGGACCTGACAGAATGGCTGCCCCCGGGCCCCCCATCCGGATATGGCCAAGAGATAACAGCCATCTGACACCATAGAAACCCCCACCGGAATTGGACCTAACAGAATGACTGCTCCTGGGCCCCTCATCTGGCTCTGGACTGAGAGATAACAACCATCTGGTGCCCCGCAGCTTGACAGGAACACCCCAGTCAATCCTGAGGTGACCCATACCCTAGCAGTGCCAACTCAGCAGTTTGAAGAATGACCTAACCAATAATCCATTCCCAGCCTTTTCCTGCTCTATAGCGTGCCAGTCATATTATAGAGTTCCTTTTTGATTTTCCCATGGTACGTGACGATTTGTTACAAGATACTATGATGTATGCTAAGTCCCTGCCTCCCCAAAAACAGTGTATAAAAAGTGTTGTGATCCTGAGCTCGGGACCTCTTAGCGTCACCGGCAACAAGTGCGCGGAGGTCCGGGTTCGAACTCGTAGTAAACGACCCTTGCTGTTTGGCTTTGACTGTGGACTCTGGTGGTCGTCTTTGGGGGGGTCTCGAAATTTGGGCAAAACAGCAACACCTTGATCTCGGACTTCTAATCTCTGAAATTGTGAAGTAGTAAGTTTCTGCGTTTTGAGTCACCCATTTTTGGTACGTTGTTATAGCAGTCCTAACAAACTAATACAACTAGGAATTGGCTAAATTTCTACTTCAGGTATGAGAGAATAATATAGTTTATTTTTCAAAGACCAATATGCACCTCACAGAGGATAGTAGATTGGTCAACATGATCAATGAAGCATACCTGAAGGGGTTGAGGGGGCGACTGGGTGGCTCAGTCTGTTAACATCTGCCTTTGGCTCAGGTCATGATTCCAGCCCCACATGGGGCTCCTTGCTCAGTGGGGGGCATGTTTCTGCACTCTTCCTCTGCCACTTCCCCTGCTTGTGCTCTCTTAAGTACTCTCTCTATCAAATAAATAAAATAAAATATTTTAAAAGAAGAAGCATACCTGAAGGGTCACTGTAACCCAACAAATGATGTAGACTAGAGGTCCTGGGGTGGGGGCTGCTTAAGGATGAAATTAATCCTACTTTGACAGAGGGATATTCTCAGCTGGGAGAACCCAGAGAAACAGAAGTTATTTCACTCAGAGAAAGAGCTTTAAAAAAATCCACCAATCAACACCCAAAGAATAAATTATCCAATCAAGAAATGGGAAGAGGACTTGAACAGACATTTCTGCAAAGAAGACATCCAGATGGCCAACAGACACATGAAAAAGTGCTCCACATAATTGAGCATCAAGGAAATACAAATCAAAACCACAATGAGATACCACCCCACACCAATCAGAATGGCTAAAATTAACAAGTCCGGGAATGACAGATTCTGGTGAGGATGCGGAGAAAGGGGAACCCTCCTACACTGTTGGTGGGAATGCAAGCTGGTGCAACCACTCTGGAAAACAACATGGAGGTTCCTCAAAAAGTTGAGAATAGAGCTACTCTACGACCCAGCAATTGCACTACTGGGTATTGACCCTAAAGATAAAAATGAATGAGATAGTGATCCAAAGGGGCACGTGTACCCATATATTTATGACAGCAATGTCCACAATAGCCAAACTATGGAAAGAACCTAGATGTCCATCAGCAGATGAATGAATAAAGAAGATGTGGTATAGATATACAATGGAATACTATGCAGCCATCAAAAGAAATGAAATCTTGCCATTTGTGACAATGTGGCTGAAACTAGAGGATATTGTGCTTAGCGAAATAAGTCAATCAGAGAAAGACAGTTATCATATGATCGCCCTGATATGAGGAAGTGGAGTGCAGCGTGGGGGGTTTGGGGGGTAGGAAAAGAATAAATGAAACAAGATGGGATTTGGAGGGAGACAAACCATAAGTGACTCTTAATCTCACAAAACAAACTGAAGGTTGCTGGGGGGTGGGGGGGAGGGAGAGGGTGGTGAGGTTATGGACATTGGGGAGGGTATGTGCTATGGTGAGTGCTGGGAAGTATGTAAGCCTGGCTATTCACAGACCTGTATCCCTGGCCTAATAATACATTGTATGTTTATAAAAATTAAAAAAAAAATTTTAAAAATCCACCAAATTTAGGGAAGCTCTGTCAAATTAATAAATAAAAATTTAAAAAAAGAATCATATTTTAATGCAATATTTAAGAAAAATAAAAGTTAATTCAAAAATCTGTGATGAACAAAATATCAAAATTATAAATGTAGAACCAGTATTACTAAATATTCCTTTTGCTTTAGGCTCCAGTATGACCCATCGGGATGCTGGCTCTTTGCCATGGCTTTCATCATAGTTTAGGTACAAATGACCTAAAATAAAATAAAATAAATTACTATGAATCTTTAAACATAAAACTGGTCTCATGGAAAATAGCATTTTTTTTTAATTCCTCTTTAGAGGTCTGATTTATTTTTATTGTTTAATATATAAGAGAAAATGCAAAGCCACAGTAAGAGTAGCTGAATGCTATAACGAAGAATATAACATATCAACCATTTCCACTAATTTTTTTAAAAAGTTTTCTTACAAATGAATAAGTACACAAAAAAGCAGAACCAAGCCCATAAATACAAAGAACAAACTGACAGTGGTGAGAGGGGAAGAGGTGGGAGGCAGGCTAAATGGGTGAAGGGGAATAGGAGACGCAGGCTTCTGGTTATGGACTGAGTTAAGTCATGAGAATAAAAGGTACAACATCGGAAAGATAGCCAGTGGTATTGTAATAAGATTGTCCCAAAGTTATTTGTATGTTTTCAAACCGATATTGTAATAGGGAAATACATTTTTATTTGAGAGATAGAAAGCTACTTATTAACCAGAATCCATCTTGTGTGGTACCAGTTATTACAATAGCCTAATTTAAATGTTTTTGACAGAGCACTTATGTTGTTGGTAGGTAGCTAAAGTGCATGGAAAATTCCTCCAGCAACACTTGGTAGATCCCTAATGCCATTAAAAAAAAAAAAAATCTTGAATCTGTCTCAGCAGTTATTTGCAATTTGCCCACTAGGAAATCTGTTTTGTGCAGATTGTGTATTTATTTGAGCAGTATAACAGATGTAGAGTATATTTTGCCTTGCACTATTTTCCCTTATGTTTAATTGTAACTTACAGCCAGAAAGAAGATATAAAATACAATCAAGTAAGGGTGAAAAACACATTCAGAAATGCAATTTTGATCATAAGCATGTGGTATCTATAGAAACTGTTATGTTGGAGAAGAGTTTGCCATTTCAGTGCTCAAATTAATTAAGGTATCATTAGATCTCTATTTTAACACAACAAATTTGTTACATATTGCACTTGATGCAGTTGAACTGTTACATCATTAATTTCCTTTTTCAGAGTATTGGAATTATTTCATAGGGAACAAAGGGAATACTGAATACTTGAGATTAATAATTTTCTATTTAAAAACAAGCTACAGTGTTGTGGTGAGATATTTTGATGAACAGATCCCTCAGTAAGAACTGTGTGTTCTGCCTCTTCCAGGAAAAGCAAACACAATCCATGAGGCTACCAGATCTGGCTATAATCCGGGAGAATATATTCTGGGAGAAATTACTAGAATGTAGAGGAAATATTTTCTAGTTCATGAGAGCTGAGCACCTATGAAGTAGTACAGCATTTTAAAAACAACAATAAAAAAGTGGGTGGTGGGTGAGAAGAAAAAGAAAAAAGAGGGGGGAAAAAGGCTCCAGGGTTCAACTCCAAGCTATTTTCTGTTATTTGTAAATTCCCATATACCGTGAAAACAAGTCACTGGGACTACAGATTAACTGGTCATTTGTTCATTATATGCAGAATTGTCTAGACTCTGTTATGAATGATCTGTACCACTGTTGAGAGAAGGACTTCCCATGCCAAAGGCTCTGTGTTTTCAAGGTAGTGGCATTTAAGGGCCTAAACCCTGATCTGTCTCCCATTCTTCCATCCATGCCTCCACTATACTGGAACAAGGTAGTAAAAAGACTGTGTTTTTTTTAATCATTTTATTGTTCTCCTTGGTCTTCCTCAGGTGAAACACAAAGAATGTTCTTTCTATAATGGTAAATGTGTTTCTACCTTCAAATTAAGCTCCATTGTTCCAGTTACCTTTATTATTTTCTAGAGAACATCTCCAGGCGAGCTATAGTTGGATCCGCCATTTAAATCGAATGGTACTATCCATTTAATAAGTTACCTATGGTTATCACTGATGAAAAAAAATAAAGAATATTTTCAGGTATACTGAGAAGTATATTTTGCCATCTGTGTCTCCAGTTCAAATGGCCTCTATAATCTTTTATAGAGATGTTTGTCATTATATATATTTTTTATCCAGTTGATACCTCTCTGAAAAAAGGCATATTCAGCAAAAGTAATCAAGCTAAAGCACTTTTATGAGCACACTATGTGATCTAACTTCAGCAATCCAAGCCTCATGTCAATGAGAAACAGAAAGAGTGGACAAAATAGTAGGTTTCAAATTTAAAAGATTCATGGGACAATATATCCCTTGTCAATTTTTATCCCCAGATTATCTCTCTGTTTGTGCTATGGTTATTTGGTTTTTCCTCCCTCCTTCTCACTGTAATATTCAGTTGCTCCCTCTTGGCTTCCTCTATTAAACCTTAATATGATGGCAAAGTTGTATAAGATAAAACTCAGTTCCTCAGTCCTAAACAAACTTTATCAACTTTTTATTTAACCCCAAGTGGTCTTCAGAAGACTTTATGTGAGATAACCATGACAAACAAGGGCATTGTCATTGTCTGGAGGTTTGGCTTATTGTTCTCACTGTATAATATATACCCACTGCACAAAGGAAAACCCTGTTCTCCACTCATATTTCAAACGAAATTTCTGGACACGCCAAATGACAGACACTGAAATGTTTCTAGTCATCGTGGATTGAGTCTGTAACAATTACAAGAGGAAATAAATAAAACTGAAATTTAATATATGGGGAAGGATAATTATTCATCTAACCATTCACTGTCAGGCACTGTGCTAAGCTGTGAAATACAAATTCAATTAGGTCATCCTCAAGGAACTCAGTTCTCTGTGTGAAAGACACATAAACATATATTTATTAGAGTCCTTCTGGAATTAAATGCCACAATCAAAGGGGTAAATGGTGGGAGTTTAATGAAAGGACTCTTTAAAATGCAATGAGCAGGAGAGAGAACAGGTGCCACCAGGAGCAGGAAGCATGTAATACCCATGATGAGGAATGTTAGAGGGTGGATTTGGAGGAGCAAAATGAGAATACACAGGACATCAGAAAACTATATGGTAAGTAAAACCAGGGAATGCCCAGGGAATCTTGGAATCACAGAGGATTAGTGGGTGGGGACTGAAGAGTGGATGGAAATAGAAGGGAACAAATTCTTTCCTTTCTATGTGATAGGTTCTTCTACTTTCCATAACGCGTTGTAGTGATTCCACTTCTAGTTCAGGAGTGAGGCGGGCTGTTCCTGATCATGAGTTGTTTGATGTAAAGATGATAAAACAGTAAGGTATTTGTATTTTGTTGAATATATAAGGCATTTATTTATTTTTTCTTTTGTAATAAACATACCCAGAAGTATAGTCAGAACAGTTTCTTATAGAGCTTCCATCGTAGAGAACCTCTATTGTCTGCTTCTCTGTGTAAATCTCTTCTTTTGCCACCAGGGGGGAATACTTCTTTGGACAAGTGCTAAGTGAGAGCACAGGGAATGTGATTTTAGTTAAAGAATTTGTAGTTTACCTCTTTGGCTCTTTGATTCTAACGGGATTATTTAAATAAGCTGTTATGGATTGAACATTTGTGACTTACTCAACTCCATATGTTGAAGCTCTAACTCCCAATGTGACTGTACTTGGAGGTAAGCCTTCATGGAAGAAGGAAGGTTAAGCGAGATGGGAAGAGTAGGGTCCTCATTCAAGAGCATTAGCATCCCTTTTAGAAGAGAGGTTGTGTACCGACCTTCTTTGTCTCTCGCTCTCTCTCCCTTTCCCCTCCCTTTCTCTCTCCACCATGTAAGCACCCAGTGAGAACACAGAGGAGGAAAAGAGCTCATGAGAAACCAATTGGCCATAACTTGTTCTTGGACTTTCCAGCCTCCAGAACTGTGAGGAAGTAATTTTCTGTAGTTTAATCTATTCCATCTGTGGTATTTTATCTTGGCAGCCTGAGCTAATACAGACCCAAAAAACTCCATTTCTATATTGTCCTATATTCTTGATTAGCTTATTAGAAAAGTTAAGAAAGAAAGATAAAAATTCCCAAACCCTTCACTAGAATTTGGACAGAAACCAAATAACTCAGATCAGGGGGACTTTCTTAGAATAGGTGATACCCTCAGTGAGCTTCAAAGATTGAAAAAGAGTTTAGTAAAGCAAGAAGAAAAGGTAAGTCATTTCATGAATCGGGGTCAAATGAAGAAGACAAGTAAAAAACAGCATAATGGTACAGAAATGCAAGGAGTTAGTAAAGGAAAATGTTTGAAACGAACATTTTGAGATCTTTGAGATCTTGAGATCTCATTTTGAGATCATGAGATCTCTTTGAGATCTCTCTGAGGTCATGAGAGATGAGATCATTAGGGTGAAGATCAGATGCCTAAAAAGTATTTGAAAATTTGCAACATGCATATCTAATGAAAATACTCCTTTGAAATTTTTAGGTCTGTGGGCGTTTGCTCTCTGTATGTATGTGCCCTAATCATGATTTCTCATTTGGAACTAAGAGGGCTCATTAGGAAATAAGACCATAATTGTTTCTGCTGTTAGAGGCGTATCCCAAGTTGTCCTTTGGCCCAGTTCTTTCCATTAATTTTATGAGACAGACAACCTTCCCACACAAAAGATAAGGTTCAGATTTTTCTAGTTGTTTCAGCAGACATCAAAAACTCTTTACAGATTAAAACATGGCATATAGGAAGGAGTGCAAGGAGAGGCACACAGCAGTATGAAAGAAAACTCAACTTAATTTAGTCTTAAGCTAGAAATGTAGCCAAAACCCTGCTCTTGAACTTTATTTCTTAAAAATAGTCTGTGACAATTATCATATGATCTTTCTGATATGAGGAATTTGAGTCAGGGCAGAAGGTCATGCGGGGAAGGGAGGGAAAATAATGAAACAAGATGGGACCAGGGAGGGAGACAAACCATAAGAGACTCAATCTAAGGAACAAACTGAGGGTTGCTGGAGGGGAGTGGGGTGGGAGGGATGGAGTGGCTGGCTAATGGACATTGGGGAGGGTATGTGCTATGGTGAGTGCTGTGAATTGTGTAAGACTGATGATTCACAGACCTGTACCCCTGAAGCAATAATACATTATATGCAATAATTTTTTTTTAAAAGTCTGTGACAATAATTTCCAATGACTATATTTTTTTAACAGACCAAAATGTTGTGTTAAATAATGAATAAATGAAAACAACCTCACACAAAAGATACTTATCTAGAGGAGTGGCTCTTCTTTCAAGTAATTTGTATGCTTTCTTCCCGGTCAAAAGTAAGTAAGTAAATAAATAAATATTAATAGTATTTTATTTAGCCTAAGAAGCACATCTTTTGACATTTTGAGATCTCTAAAATGGGAGGATTCCTATAATTAATGATGGCCTACCAGACAACAGTTATGATGTAATTGTCACTACTCAGCAAGCCTGAAATTAATCATAGTTGTTCATATTGTCCTCACATCAGTTGAATTATGTGCATTATTTGTGCTGAATGTAACAATGCTTAATTACTGCTTAAATGTCTTTAAAAAGATGACACTGTGATTCGGCTTGGAAACAACGTGTGTGAACAGAAAAGTTAATAGCAACACAGATGATTAACATATGATTAAAAAAGAAATCCGTGGCAAGGTAGAAAAAGAGTTCCTTTGCAATAGGCGTGGTAAACAAGTTTCAAGCGATTTTTTAAAAAACATTGTGTTATAGGTAAATTAGCTTTATTTCCCAGGGTCCTGGGATCAAGCCCCACATCTGGCTGACCGAGCTGAAGGCAGATGCTTAAGGACTGAGCCACACAGGCACCCCTCCAGTTTTATTTTTGTTTCCCTTGGATGGCCATAGTTTTGGCTGTGATTGCAATTTAAGAATGGCAAAACTCCGAAAAGAGCCTCTTCTCTAGCTTGCTTGAGAAATCAAAGAAAGGAATTAAAGGCAGTAAAAGCACACTGGAGATGGAAACAAAACCCTTGAAAGGAGAAAACCAAAGAAGAGGAAAAAGTTGATAAATAGCCTAAATTTAAGTTGACCCCTGAATCTGATGGCAAAAACTGAGAGCAGCCCTGAACCAAGGCTGAAAGCACTGAACCAAGATCTGAACTGCTTTAGGTCACTGTATGACATTTTAAAGTTTGAATCTAAGTGAGTTAATTGCTGAATACAACAAAACAATAATTTGGGGGGGGATTATATTATTGAATTCATAGTATATATAACATAATACATAAAATACCCAGGATAAAATCATCATCTTTAACATACCACTCAGTTTCAAGAATAGGGAGTCAACAGCTGACAATTTTGAGATGACTTTGCATGTAGAATTATCAGAGAACCTGATAATAATTATGCTAAGTGCTCAGGTAAAATTTTTTTTAAAAAGGAAATATTAGAGAAAATAGAGAAAATATTTAAAAAGAACAAAGTACAAAATCTAAAGTAAATTTTGGAATTGAAAAACACATCTAAAATAAGAAACTTAGTAGCTGCACTTTATAGCGGAAGGAATATAATAAAAGAAAAACTGAAACTGAAGGCAGACATATATAAATCGTCCAATCAGAAGATAAAAGACTGAAAGATATACTAAGTTTCAAAGACCTGTACATTAATATATATATTAAAAAATACTCTTCTTTTAAAAGAGAGAAGAGAGACAATAGGGAAGACAAGATATTTGAACAAACACTGGCAGAAAATTATACAAATTTGCAGCAACATATACATTTATAGAAAATTATACAAATTTGCAGCAACATATACATTTATAGACTTAAGAAGCTCAGTGAAACTCAAACGGGATAATTTTGAAGAAATTCACATCTATACACATAAAAGTCAAATGCTAAGGTAAAGACAACATTTCAGAAAAGTCTTTAAAGTACCTAGAGAAAAACTCCATTATTAATTATGGGAGGAAACCCCAAACATCAGAGAATGCTAACAAAAAGCATGAAAATTAGAAGACATTGGAAAACCTCTTTAAAGGACCGAAAGGTAAACAAAAGAACAAAGGTCAACAAAAATTCTGTATCTTGTGAAAATATCCTCTAAGAATGAAGGCAAAATGAAAACTTTTTTAATATAAAGAAAAATCAAATTTGCCACCACCAGATCATCCTGGAATAAATGCTAAAAGAAATTCTTTAAATTGAAGGAAAGTGATAACAAAGGACACTTGGATATTCAAAAATGAATGAAGAGTATTAGAAATAGTGAATATGTGGATAAATAAAAATATTTGCTCCTAGTTTCTTTAAATTAATGTTTGTATAAAATTAAGCTTTTTTTAATTAAGTTGATGATTTTAATTCCAGTATAGTTGACATACAATGTTACATTAGTTTCAGGTGTACAATGTTGTGATTCAACAATCCTATACATTACATCTATACAATTTTGTATACAATTCTATATAATTCTAATGTATAGAATTGACAGGTGCCCTCCTTAATCCCTATCACCTATTTCACCCATGCCCCCTCCCATCGCTCCTCTGGTAACCATCAGTTTGTTCTCTATAGTTAAGGGTCTGTTTCTTGTTTGTCTCTCTTCCCTTTGTTTTTTTTCTTTGCCTGTTTATTTTGTTTCTTTAGTTCCACATATGAGTGCAGTCATATGGTATTTGTCCTCATGTCCATCCATGTTGCAAATGATTTCATTCTTTTTATGGCTGAGTAATGTTACATTTTACATACGTACCACATCTTCTTTATCCATTCATCTATTGATGAACACTTGGGTTTCTTCCCAAACTTGGCCATTGTAAATAATGCTACAGTAAACATAGGATAGGGGTATATATCCTGTATTTTGGGGTAAATACCAAGTAATGCAATTACTGGATCATAGGGTAGTTCCATTTTTAACTTTTTGAGGAACTTCCATACTGTTTTCTTCAGTGGCTGTACCAGTTTTCCATCTCACCAATAGTGCACACAGGTTCCATTTTCTCTACTTCCTCTTCAATACTTGTTATTTCATGTGTGTGTGTGTGTGTGTATTTTAGCCATTCTGCCAGGTGTGAAGTGATATCTCCTTGTGGTTTTGATTTTTATTTCACTGATGCTGAGTGATGTTGAGCATCTTTTCACGTGTTTTTTGGCCATCTGTATGTCTTCTTTGGAAAAAATATTTGTTCATGTCTTTGCCTATTTTTTAATTGGATTATTTGTTTTTTTCATTGTTGAGTTATATAAATTTTTTATATATTTTATATACTCTTTATCAGAGATGTCATTTGCAGATATATTACCCCATTCATTAGGTTGTCTTTTAGTTTTGTTGATTGTTTCTTTTACTGTGCAGAAGCTTTTATTTTGATGTAGTCCTGATAGTTTATTTTTGCTTTTATTTCCCTCGCTTAAGGAAACATAGCTAGAAAAATATTGCTACTTCTGATGTCAGAGAAATTACCACTTGTGCTCTCTTCTAGGATTTTTATAGTTTCAGGATTCATGTTTAGGTCCTTAATCCATTTTGAATTATTTTTGTGTACAATGTAAGCCAGTGGTCCAGTTTCATACTTTTGCATGTGACTCTCCAGTTCTCCCAACATCATTTGTTGAAGAAGCTGTCTTTTTCCCATTACATATTCTTTCTTCCTTTGTCAAAGATTAATTGACCATATAAACATGGTTTTATTTCTAGGATTTCTAGTCTATTCTGTTGAACTGTGTGTCTGATTTTGTGCCAGTGCCATACTGTTTTGATTAGTATAGCTTTACAGTATAACTTGAAATCTGGAACTATTAAAACTTGAGCTTCGTTTTTCTTTCTCAAGACTGTTGTGGCTATTTAGAATCTTCTGCAGTTCCATACAAATTTTAGGATTGTTTGTTCTAGTTCTGTGAAAAATGCTGTTGGTATTTTGTTAGGAATTACATTAAATCTGTAAGTTGCTTTGGATAGTATGGACATGTTAACAATATTTATTCTTCCAATTCATGAGCATGAGGGTGTCAGTGTCATGTGTCATAAGCACAGGGAGCAGTGTCTGTGTGTAGTGGCTAGGCAAGGCATCAGCTAAATTTGCACTTAGCCCAGGCCAGCTGGCTTGGAGTGAGGAAGTTGTCACAAAAGCGTATAAGTGTAGACCACTGCTAACAGGTTAGATAGGAAGTATCTGTGCACCACTACCTCCCACTGGTGGTCGTGGGTTTATAATGAGGGGCAAGGGAGGAAAATGGTGACTGTCAGCTGCTTTGTTTCCAAAGAAGTCCTCCAACAGGCTCTGAAATCAGTATAAACAGATCTTCCTCCCATTTGCTCCAGGTGTTGTATAAACTACTGTTTCTATGTTGTTTCTCCTTGGGCATCTGCCTCTTTAAGGTTGGGATCCAGCTGTCCCTGCCCTCCAGGCTTTCCTAGTGCTGAGTCAGCTGACTTTTAAAGCTCCAGACTCCTTCTCCTGTCAGTTAAACAAACTCACAGAATTCAGGCCCTCTGATTTTCAAAGCTAGACATTATGGGAACTTGTGTGTGGGTTGCTTGATGTGAGGAGCTATCTCTTTCTCCTCTCCTCTCTAGCAGCTCCCTCCCTCCAGCAAGCAACTTCTGCCCTTCCTAACCTCTCAGATACAGCTTCTCTACATTTTATTGTGGAGTTTCTCTGCAGTCTTCAGATCCCTCTCTGGTTTATTTACATGGATGTTAGGACTATCTTGTAAATGTGGGTTGGGGTGAGATGGGACATTTTAATCCACCATCTAGCCAAGATTTCTTAAATAAAAATTTTAACACTATCATTTGGACTTGAAAATGTAAGAATGTATAATACATAGGAAAACAGTAAGATAAAGAATGACAAGGGCGTTGTCACTAAAAGATTCTATAGATCACTAAAGACCCTAAAACATCATAAGAGAGTGTTATTAACTTTATGTCAACAAATTAACATATTATATGACACAAATTCATTCACAGCTACTCTGAATAGCTCTATGTCTACTGAAGAAATTCAAAGCTAAAAACATTCCACCCTCACACACCTCCCCAAACAAAGAAACCCTCAGATGGTTTTACTGGCAAATTCTACTGAATATTTAAGGAAGAAATAATATTAATTCTACACAAACAGTTACAGAAAATAGGAAGGCCAAGAAATATTTTTCAATTAAATTTATGGGAACATTACTAAAACCAAAGTCCTTGCAAGTAAATAAACCTACAGACCAATAATATACCTTATAAACAGACACAACTATTCACAATAATGTAGTCACAAATCAAATACAGCAATGCATATACTTATTAAAAAAGACTAATACATAATGACCACATGAAATCTATCCAAGGAATGCAAATATTAGGCCAATTTGAAAATCAGTCAATCTAATTTATCATAATAATAGAATAAAAGATAAAAGTCTCATAGTCAATTTAATAGATGCAGGACAACCTTTTGAAAAAAATGAGTTAAAATAACTCTTAGAAAAGTAGTAATAAGAACTTCCTCATTCTGATAAAAGGAATCTAAAAAAACACACAGGAACAGAAATGCCATCATAGTAGTTGCTATAGTAACATCATTTTGAATTCAGATACTAACGATAGAGATGGAACACTTGAAATACATTCTCTGTGTCTCATAGCTTTGCTTTGTGTACTGTGTTAATCTACTCTTAAGCTAGGAATTCAACTAACAAATACTTATCTCTCATTTTCTTGAATTCAAATACCTATACTCTACTTCCTTTTCCTCAACTATAAAATGAGAATCATCATCATCATCATTTCATGGAATTTTTGTAGGATAAAGTGAGTTAATTTATGTGAGATGCTTAGAAAGTACCTGCCATAGAGTAAAATGCTTTGTGTGTTATAATTGAAAATATAATAATTAACGGTGGCTGGGTGGCTCAGTCAGTTAAGCATTCTACTCTTGATTTTGGCTCAGGTAGAAGGTCAGGGTCATGAGATGGAGCCCCAAGTCAGGCTCTGAGTTCAGCTTCATGTCTACCCAAGAGTCTCTCTCTCTCTCTCCCTCTCCTCATTTGTGGTTGCTTGCTTTCTCACTTTCTCTCTCTCACTCAAAATAAATAAAATATTTCAAAAATATATAATAATTACTATACAAAACTTCTGCTTACTTTAATATCACAGAACTTGGAATAAGAATCCCACATATTATCTCATAGATTGCTGAGATTTTAATGTCTCCAAACTGTTGTTACTTTGTGGGGATTTTTCTCTACTCATACTGATTCCATAATATTTACATTTATGGTTACTGTCTGTCTGAGTTGTAACATTTGTGGATCCCCAAATCATGTAGTCATACTTTCCACAGCAATTGATTGAGAAGACTTCATAATGGCAACAGACTAATGTTGAACACAGAAACATAAATAAAGTTTCATTTTACTCATCAAAATATGGATTTTTCGATAACAAGAGAGTATTAAGCAGTTTTAAGAAGTAAGGTGTTTCTTCACTTTATACAGTAAGTATATGATATAAAGGTTTTTGTCAAGCACTGGCAAAGATGGCAGAGAAGTAGCAGGCTGAGATGACATTGGGTAGCAGGGGATCAGCTAGATAGTCTACCAAACCATTCCAAACACCTACAAATCCAACAGGAGAACGAAGAGAAGAAGAGCAGTAATTATAGAAACAGAAAATTGACCACTTTCTGAAAGGTAGGACCGACAGAGAAGTGAATCCAAAGTGACAGGAATATAGACCGCAGTGGGAGGGGCCGGCTCCCGGCAAGGGGCAGGGCAATGGAGCACCAAATCAGAACTTTTAAAAGTCTGCTCCACTAAGGGACATTGCTCCAGAGCCTAAGCCGGGGGGAAGCCCATGTGGGGACAGGGTGGTCTCAGGTCCCATGGGGTCACAGAAGGATTGGGGGTGTCTGAGTGTCACAGAGCTTTCAGGTATTAGAGCGGGGAAGCTGGCTACAGAGACAGAGCCAAAGAGTGAGCTCTCACTCGGGGTTACCTTAAATTGTGACCTGTGGCACAGTCAAACCACTGCTCTGTGAGCAGGGACCCCATAAGATCCAGGGTGACCCCCCCCAACGAAGAGCGCAGGGATCTGTGGGGTTTGGAGACCCCAGCGGGGCTGTGTGCCAGAGACAGAGCTGCTTGGTCACAAGCTGGGTGAGCTCAGAGTGCAGCCAGAGGTAAGGATGACGGGAGTGATTGAGTGCTTCTTTCTGAAGGTGCACTGAGGAGTGGGGCCCTGAGCTCTTGGCTCCTCTGGAATTTTCATTCCCGTCCTCCAGAACTCTATGGAAAGCATTCAGGGAACAAAAGCTCCTGAAATTAAACCTGAGCGGATTACATAGTCCACCCTCCTGGTAAGGGAGGTGCAATTCTGCCTCGGACAAAGATACTTGAGAATCACTACAACAGGCTCCTCACAAAGAAGATCAACAAGAAATCCAGCCAAGACCAAGTTCACTTACCAAGGAGAACAGCAGAATTCCAGAGGAGGAGAAAGCAAACCATGGAATTCATGGTTTTCTCCCCATGATTCTTTAGTCTTGCAAAGTTAATTAATTTTTTAATTTTATTTTTTTCTTATGCTAAAATTCCTTTAACTTTTGCTCTTTCCTCTTTTAACTTTTTTAAACTAGTTTATCTTAATACCTTTCATTAAAAAGTATTTTTTGAAACTTCATTATTATAGTCATATTTTATCCTTCATTGTATCTAACTTTAATTTTTGTATAAACATAGGGTATTTTCTTCTAAAAAATTTGGGATACAAGTTATTCTAATAGATCAAAATATGCCCTAAATCTAGCACACGGCTTTGTTCTAGTCTCCAGCCTGAGCAAATTCTCTCCACTTTCTTTTTCTTTATTTTCCCAAACAACTTATCTTATCAACTCTTTTTTAGAAATAAAAAAAACTTTTTTTTCATCATTATAGTCATATTCCATCCATCCCTTCACCATGTTTACCCTTATATATGTTTTTCATTCTTTAAAATTTTGGGAGGCAGTTTCTTCTAAGAGACCAAAATACTCCCAGAATTAAGTGGGTGTTCCTATTCTATTCACCAGTCTAATATATGTTTTCTTTTTTATATTTTTTCTTTAGTTTCTTATATATAAAAAAATTAAATAAAATTTCTTATATATATAAAAAATTAAATAAAAATTATATATATATATATATATATAATTTTTATTTAATTTTTTTGAACTTCTTTTTAGTCCCTATCTTCCCCCCATGATTTGGGGACTCTTCTGATTTGGTTAAAGCACATTTTCCTGGGGTCTTTGCCACCCTTTTCATATTTTATTTGGTCCTTCATATATTCTTATCTGGATAAAATGACAAGGTGGAAAAACAACACACACACACACACACAAAAACCAAGAGGCAGTACCGAAGGCTAGGGAACTAATCAATACGGACATTGGTAATATGTCAGATCTAGAATTCAGAATCACAATTCTCAAGGTGTTAGCCAGGCTCGAAAAAGACTTGGAAGATAGTAGGGAAACCCTGTCTGGAGACATAAAAGCCCAAAAGAACTAAAATTTAACCAAGTTAAAATCAAAAAAGCTATTAATGAGGTGCAATAAAAAACGGGGGCTCTTACTGCTAGGATAAATGAGGAAGAAGAGAGAATTAGTGCTATAGAAGCCCAAATTACAGGGAATAAAGAAGATGAGCAAAAAGAGAGACAAACAACTACGGGACCACAAGGGGAGAATTCGAGAGATAAGTAATATCATAAAATGAAACAACATTAGAATAATAGGGATTCTAGAAGAAGAAGAAAGAGAGAGGAGAGCAGAAGGTATATTGGAGAGAATTATTGTAAAGAATTTCCCTAATATGGCAAAGAGAACAAGCATCAAAATCCAGGAGGTTCAGAGAACCCCCCTCAAAATCCAACTATATGCCCAGAAATTGGGCAGTCTGGAAGAAATGGATGCATTCCTAAAGACATATAAACTACCACAGCTGAACCAGGAAGAAATAGATAACCTGAACAGACCCATAACCAGTAAGGAGATTGAAGCAGTCACCAAAAATCTCCCAAGAAAAAAGAGCCCAGGCCCAGATGGCTTCCCAGTGTAATTCTACCAAACATTTAAAGAATTAATTCCTATTCTCCTGAAACTGTTCCAAAAAATAGAAATGGAAGGAAAACTTCCAAACTCATTTTGTGAGGCCACCATTACCTTGATCCCAAAACCAGACAAGGATCCCATCAAAAAAGAGAATTACAGACCAATATCCTTGATGAACACAGATGCAAAAATTCTCACAAAAATACTAGCTAATAAGATCCAACAGTACATTAAAAGGATTATTCACCACGACCAAGTGGGATTTATTCCAGGGCTGCAAGGTTGGTTCAACATCTGCAAATCAATCAATGTGATACAATACTTTAATAAAAGAAAGAACAAGAACCATATGATACTCTCAATAGATGCTGAAAAAGCATTTGACAAAGTACAGCATCCTTTTATAATCAAAACTCTTCAAAGTGTAGGGATAGAGAGTTCATACCTCAATATCAAAGCCATCTATTAAAAATCCACCACGAATATCATTCTCAATGGAGAAAAACTGAGAGCTTTTGTTCTAAGGTCAGGAACACAGCAGAGATGCCCGTTATCACCACTGCTATTCAACATAGTACTAGAAGTCCTAGCCTCAGCAATCAGACAACAAAAAGAAATTAAAGGCATCCAAATCGGCAAAGAAGAAGTCAAACAATTACTCTTTGCAGATGATATGATACTATATGTGGAAAAATCAAAAGACTTCACTACAAATCTGTTAGAACTTGTATAGGAATTCAGTTAAGTGTCAGGATATAAAATCAATACACAGAAATCAGTTGCATTTCTTTACACCAACAACAAGACAGAAGAAAGAGAAATTAAGGAGTCAATCCCATTTACAATTGCACCCAAAACCATAAGATACCTAGGAATAAACCTAACCAAAGAGGCACAGAATCTATACTCAGAAAACTATAAAGTCCTCATGAAAGAAATTGAGGAAGACACAAAGAAATGGAAAAATCTTCCATACTCATGTATGGGAAGAACAGATATTGTGAAAATGTCTATGCTACCTAAAGCAATCTACACATTTAATGCAAACCCTATCAAAACCCCTTCCATTTCTTTCAAAGAAATGGAACAAATAATCCTAAAATTTATATGGAACCAGAAAAGACCTCAAATAGCCAGAGGAATATCGAAAAAGAAAGCCAAAGTTGGTGGCAACACAATTCCAGACTTCAAGCTCTATTACAAAGCTGTCATCATCAAGACAGTATGGTACTGGCATAAACATACATATAGATCAATGGAATGGAATAGAGAGCCCAGAAATAGACTCTCAACTCTATGGTCAACTAATCTTCGACAAAGCAGGAAAGAATGTCCAATGGAAAAAAAAAAAACAGTGTTTTCAACAAATGCTGTTGGGAAAATTGGACAGCCACATGCAGAAAAAAAGAACTGGACCATTTCCTTACACCAAACACAAAAATGGACTCAAAATGGATGAAGGACCTCAATGTGAGAAAGGAATCCATCAAAATCCTTGAGGTGAACACAGGCAGCAACCTCTTGGACCTCAGCCACAGCAACTTCTTCCTAGGAACATTGCCAAAGGCAAGGGAAGCAAGGGCAAAAATGAACTTTTGGGACTTCATCAAGATCACAAGCTTCTGCACAGCAAAGGAAACAGTCAACAAAACCAAAAGACAGCTGACAGAATGGGAGAATATATTTGCAAACGACATATCAGATAAAGGGCTAGTATCCAAAATCTATAAAGAACTTAGCAAACTCAACACCCAAAGAACAAATAATCCAATCAAGTGATGGGAAGAGGACATGAACAGACACTTCTGCAAAGAAGACATCCAGATGGCCAAAAAACACATGAAAAAGTGCTCCACATCACTCGGTATCAGGGAAATACCAATCAAAACCACAATGAGATACCACCTCATACCAGTCAGAATGGCTAAAATTAACAACTCAGGAAATGACGGATGCTGGCGAGGATATGGAGAAAGGGGAAGCCTCCTACACTGTGGGTGGGAATGCAAGCCGGTGCAGCCACTCTTGAAAACAGCATGGAGGCTCCTCAAAAAGTTGAGAATAGAGCTACCCTATGATTCAGCAATTGCACTACTGGGTATTTACCATAAAGATACAAATGTAGTGATCCAAAGGGGCACATGCACCCAAATGTTTATAGTAGCAATGTCCACAATAGCCAAACTATGGAAAGAACCTAGATGTCCATCAGCAGATGAATGGATAAAGAAGATGTGGTATATATATATACAATGGAATACTGTGCAGCCATCAAAAGAAATGAAACCTTGCCATTTGCTACAACGTGGATGGAACTAAACGGTATTATACTTAGCAAAATAAGTCAATCAGAGAAAGACAATTATCATATGATCTCCCTGATATGAGGAAGTGGAGATGCAACGTGGGGGGTTTGGGGGTAGGAAAAGAATAAATGAAACAGGATGGGATTGGGAGGGAGAAAAACTATGAGAGACTCTTAATCTCACAAAACAAACTGAGGGTTGCTGGGGGTAAAGGGGTAGGGAGAGGGTGATAGGGTTATGGACATTGGGGAGGGTATGTGCTATGGTGAGTGCTGTGAAGTGTGTAAACCTGGTGATTCACAGACCTGTACCCCTGGGACTAATGATACATTATATGTTAATAATAAATTTTAAAAAAATTTTTAAAAAGAAAAAAATAAAGGTTTCTGTCTACATTTTGTGGATTAAAAAATAGAAAATAGCAGAGCATGAGTAATGTGTCCAGGGCTTCACTGCTAGTCAGAAAAAGAAATCAAACTCATATATGCCTGATTCTAAATGCATCAATATGTTGTGTCGCATAGAAATGTGACATATTACTTAGTAAGTCTGTGACTAAAACATGTTGGCTGTGTGGTACCTTACAATAACTGCATTCCCTGGGTACCTGTGTCACCTAGTTTGAGAACTGGTGTTTTTTACCACTGAGCACTGCATGCTTTATCTTACTATAGATTAACTATCCCAGCTTTGTGATAATATACATGGCTCTCAATTCTCTGGCTCCCTGTAGCCTGGTAAAAGTGATCCCTTGAAAGCCTGCTTACTTCTTAAACTTTTAAGAAAGTTTATGTCCTTCTGAGCTAGGATGCTTCCTATTTTCTGTTCTATCACAGCAGGTTTCATAGCATATATTGTAATGCTCCAGTTCATTAAGTCTTTTGCTGAGAAATTAATTGCATCAGAGAAGCAGGCCCATCCCTCACCATTGATTACTTTCCTCCCTCAACATTGTGATTCAGTCCAGTCATGCTTCTCTTTAACAAACATTTTTGTATTCATTTTAAATTTTTTTTCTCTAGACACACCCTGACCATCAGAGATGCACATGTACTTTCTCATGCTGATCGTACACAGTATATGCTTCTGATATGGAACATTTTTTTTTCTTTTAAAATTGGAAAGTCATTATTTTTTACTTGTTAAAGTAATCAAGTAACTAATACAAACAAATTTAAGCTAGAAAATACATACTCTTGTACCCCTTATTCTCACCTCCACAATAAGCAAATGCACATTGAAACCTGGAGAAATAAGAGTAAATTTCCAACTAAAAGTTTATCCTAACACTTACCAAAAATAAGTGCCAGTTTCCATAATTCCCATTATCAGTCAGGGCTGAAAGAGAAAAACTGGAACCTCTAGGGTTAAAATGGAAAAATTTCTGACAAAGATAGTGGAAGAGTTGAGAAACCAGATGGGATGGTGAGGCAACCCTGAGATTAGTAACAGCGGGACGTTGTAGCTGTCACTTCTCAGAGTCGATTGGTAGAATACCAAGTGAGAGGCAGCAGGAGGAGTAGGTTGGGAGTAGTGATCTTGACGGGAGGACATTGCTTAGAATTTCTAGCACATAGTTTATGTTCATATCCATCTATACTATCATCTATCTATCTATTTAGAGAGAGACTGACTTTAAGTTGGTTTTAGAATGGTTTAGAAATTCTCTTCATACAGTGTACCCCGTAATTGCCTGCACCCAGGGGACTGTTCCCTCTGCTTTGCTTGCTGGGCGTGTCATTGGCAGAAGGATAATGGGAGTAGGAGGTGATACCGGTATCAGAGAGCTGGAGTTACCAGCTGGAGGTTCAGTCACAGAGGCAGTGTCGTTCAGCCAAAGGCACTGCCCTAAAAAGGAGATGGAAAATAATAAACTTGACTTATTTCTTCTATCCAATTTTGATTCTGCTTCCAGTTCTTTCCTTTGGCAGATTCAGCTGGAAGGCAGCTGACATGAGTCTCTGGGGAATGCAGCCTAGAGGAGTCAGTCCTTCTATAATGAAGAAGAAAGAAGAGAAAGCAAAGAATGGATTGAAGAGAAAATAAGCAAATGACCAGTACACTTCAGATACTAGATATCACCAAGCCTTTTAATATTGCCACTCTAGCAGGAAAATAAATACTGTTTACCTTTAATTCGTGGTTGGGTCAAACAATTTTAAATGTTTATTGGTCATTTTTTTTCTGAATTATCTGCTTATACTATTAGAGTATGTGGGGGATGTGTTGTTTGTGGAATCCTTTAAAAATTTTTTGGTAGAATTTCTTTATCCAGTCTATCGACTTTTTAATAACTCTTTGTCATATATATGTGATGATTTTCCCCATTTTGCCTTTCACCTTTGTGTCATTTCCATTCAGAAATTTTAACTTTTATTTTGTCATGTGTGTCAATCTTTGCTATTATGTCATTCTTTGAAAGGTCTTCTGCACCCCAATATTATAAAAACTGTCTTGATATGTTCTTTTTATACTTTGATGGCTTCATTATTCCTGCTTAATTCCTTAGTCCTTCTGGGATGAATTTGGGAACAGTGGCAGCTAAAGATTGAAATCAGTCTTTTTCAAATCAGTATTTAATTTTCTTAATACTGTTTATTAAACTCTGTGCTTTCCACACTTATTTAAAATGTTACCACTGACTTACTTAAATTATATTTTAAATAATAACTGCCTTCATTTAAAAAGGTAGTAGCTTTAATCCTTACAGTATCCAAATAATTCTAAATAAGCCCATAAGTTTTGAATCTAATAATACTAACTTTAGCTTCATATTTCCATTTCGAATAAACTGGCAAGCACTTTTGTCATTAGTCCTGGATTGCTTTGACTACTTCTTTCCTTATCTTTTTATTCTCGTATAACTGGACAAGAAGTATAGTTAGTGATACCTCATCACTTAAATATAAATACAATAAAGTTTTGAGTATGAAGATGACATTAATTAAACAAACTAATTAAACAAAATTAAAAATTACTATGGTAATTTAAAAGATGTTAACAACAGCTGGCATCATACTTCATGGTGAAAGACTAGAAGCTTTCCTGTAACATCAAGATTAAGACAGGATGCAAAATATCAAAGTCATCCAGATTTGAGGGTGACTGGGCCGCTCAGTTTGTTAAGGAACTGCCTTCAGCTCAGGTCATAATCCTAGAGTCCCAGGATCAAGTCCCGCATTGGGCTTCCTGCTCAGTGACCCTCTCCCTTCTCATGCTCTCCTGAAGATTTGTGCCATATTGATGAAAATGTAAAGTGGTGCATATACTTTAAAAAACAGTATGCAGTTAAAATTTTTTAAAAGTAGAATATTAATAAATAATATTCCATTGTATGTATACACCACATTTTGTTTCTTCATTCATCTATCAGTGGACACGTATGTTCTTCCACCTTTTGGCTATTATGAATGATGGTACTATAAGCATGTATATATATGACCTAGCAATTCTACTCCTTGAAGAGATATTTATACATACATGGAATATTATTTAGTCTTAAAAAGGAAGGAAATTCTGACATGTGCTACATACAACGTGGATGAAACTTAAAGATACTATGCTAAGTAAAAAGAGCTAGTCAGAAAAGGACAAATGCTGTATGATTATGCTTACATCAAAATCAGAGAAACAGAAAGTAGAACAGTACTTTCCAGGATCTGGGGAAAAGGATGAAGAATTATTTTTAAGGGGTAGGAATTTCCAGGGGAGCCTGGGTAGCTCAGTTGGTTAAGTGCCTGCCTTTGGCTCTGGTCGTGATCTCAGGCCGGATTGAGACCCACATCAGCCTTCCTGCCCAGGGGAGAGTCTGCTTCTCCCTCTCCCTCTGCTACTCCCTGTGATTGTGTTCTCTCTCTCTCTCTCAAATAAATAAATAAAATCTTTTTAAAAATTCCATTTTGCAAGGAGAAAGGTGTTCTGTGGATGGAGAATGGTAATGGTTGCACAGAAATGTTAAAGTTGTTAATGCCACTGAAGTTTACACTTAAAAATGCCTAAGTTGGCAAATTTTTATGTTACATGCGTTTACTACAATTTTTAAAAATCAGTATTAATGAAAAGATAGTTACAAATTCTTTCACGTTAATCCTACTAAGAAATGGAACATGTTGGGTGCCTGGGTGGCTCAGTGGGTTAAGCCGCTGCCTTCAGCTCAGGTCATGATCTCAGGGTCCTGGGATCGAGTCCCACATCAGGCTCTCTGCTCAGCAGGGAGCCTGTTTCCTCCTCTCTCTCTCTCTCTGCTTGCCTCTCTACCACTTGTGATCTCTCTCTGTCAAATAAATAAATAAAATCTTAAAA
>NC_081559.1:87404409-87429088 GCF_022355385.1 Mustela nigripes | reverse complement strand
GATCGAGTCCCGCGTCAGGCTCTCTGCTCAGCAGGGAGCCTGTTTCCTCCTCTCTCTCTCTCTCTGCTTGCCTCTCTACCACTTGTGATCTCTCTCTGTCAAATAAATAAATAAAATCTTAAAAAAAAAAAAGAAGTGGAACATGTTTCTTTTCCATTTGAAAATATGCTATTCTTTTTTTTTTTAAGATTTTATTTATTTATGGGGAGAGAGAGACAGACAGAGATACAGAGAGAGTACGAGAGCAGGGAGAAAAGCGAGAAGCAAACTCCCTGCTGAGCAGGGAGTCAAATAAGGGACTCGATTCCAGGACCCCGAGATCATCACCTGAGCAAAAGGCAGACGCCTCACTGACTGAGCCCCTCAGGTGCCCCCAAAAAACACTGTTCTTATTGAGTGTCTTTTTTTTTTCTTTTTTTTATATAATTTTTTATTTTTTATAAACATATATTTTTATCCCCAGGGGTACAGGTCTGTAAACCATAAGTGACTCTTATTGAGTGTCTTTTAATATACAGCATGCCACAGAAGTGACACTGCAAGTTTAAAGGCTGGTTTAGAAGAAAGAAAGCTTTCCTCAGGTTCTACATTTTGGAGCCATTCACCCTCAGAACTCCACTGCCGTGCTCTGAGAAAGTCCAGGCTGCAAGTATTGATCATGTGTAAAATGCCCTGGACAACAGGTGGGCCTATAAACCATCTTTTGTGATAACACTGGCCCTAGCCACTGTGCGAGTGCAGTCGTATGAGAGACCCATGGAGAACCACTCTGTCTTGCCCAGTCAACGCCCAGAACTGTGAACAGTAAGACCAACAAATGCTTGTTGTTTTACACCATTATGTTTGTGGGGAGTGCTCTGCAACTTTACACAATTACAGTAGTTGCCAAGAGCAGAGGTTATAGAATCAGAGGGACTAAAATTTGAATTTCAATTTTATCTCTTATGAGCCATATGTGATCTCAGAATTATCACTTAATTACCTGTAAATTGAGAATAAAAGTACTTCATAAAATTGGTTTGAGTATAAATGAGATGTATGTAAAAGACCCCTTATAGTAACTGAAGAATAATAAGCTCTCAGTATTTTACAATAGTGGTCAATATTACTGTTATTGCCATTATTCTAAAACCTGTAATTCATCCTCATTAAAATAATTTACATGTACATTTCTGTTAAAACTCCCCTTTATCAATACAAGGAATTTAATATTTCTAATAATATATCTCCCCAATTTAGGTTAGATACCATTTGAGTTGAAGACAGGATTTTCAAACAATATATTTTTTTCTACATTTGGAAGTTACAGAACTAAACTAGCTTTTAAAGATTTAGTCTATTTCTTGCAGGATGTTTAGATATTCTTGGATGCCGGAATTTTCCAAGAAAGCAGTGCATTGCTTTGTGGCCACCCTAGCTTATTTAACAAAATCTTATTCCTCTGAGAATTAAAATTTAATGTATAATCAGAGCTTCATTCATTTAAAAATATCCGCTGACCATCCATTTAAATTAAGAGCAGGGAGAAAAGAAAGGTTTCTTTAGATCAGTCGCATTATTGAATGCCTGGAACATTATCAATTTCATACTTTTTGACGGGTTGTAAACTGCAGAGGTACTGAAGCTATTGCCAAGTATACAGAAACTATCTTTGTAAATAAAATCTCTGGAGATTGAGGAGTCTCTCTCTCAAGCCCAGTACAGTGCAGTGTGATGCAAATGGATCTATTTCTTTCTTCTTCTCTTAACATATGGGTGGTTACTACCACTTTCTTTACAAGTAGAGAAAATCATTTATAAGGAGCTCAACCTAAAAAAGTGTAATCACCAGCAAATTCTTCTTTAGCATAGGAAGCACTATTTTCTAGTTTCCTGCTGATAAAAAAAGAGTGAAATTGAAACATTACTGTTTCTGTGTGGTTATATAAGATGTTATGCTTAAAAATCCTATTAAATACGTCTGGGGATTGTATACATTAAATGAGTTTGCACTGTTCCTTACATCTCTCAGACTTCTAGGTCAAATTTTTAACACACAAAGGATTCTTTATTATATGATCTCAAATGAGGAACCTCAACTTCATTGCATGATAATTCTATTTTTGTTTCAATATTAGAGTTAAGAGTATATGCCATAGTAAGGGAAAAGAAAGTTCCATTTACATTTCAAAGGTAATATTTGCAAACTCCAAAGACAGTGAAAAGAGAAAAATGGCTTAGGAGGTGTATTCATCCTAATAGCGTTTATATAAGTCTGGTGGAACACATTTACCTTTAAGAGACACATAAATGCTTTGCAAACATCTGTAAAGTTCAGTAGAAAATCTGGAAGCTCTTGTTACTTTTTGACAGTGTTATGTGAATGACAAACCTCTGCTATGTGAGGAATTTTGAGGCCAGAATAAAGTCTCAACCTTTAGAAACCATCCTTTGTTGATATCCTTTGCTGTCACTAACATGCAGCCTATTATTACATGGACTAAATTTCTTCTTAAGATGGGACAGTCCCATGTTATCCCTGCTCAGCTCATTCACCACCATCTAATTAACAGCCCTTCTTCACTTTTCAGGCTTTTCTATAGCACAAGCCCACAAAGTCAGCAACCCTGTAGCAATGATCAAGAGAAGGGTTACAACAGCTGGAATGAAAATCCTGAGGCCAATTAGCTCGCTGTCCATCTCTCTCTCACTCTCCACCGAAGTACGATGAAGACCCCCACCCAGCCTTTATTTGACAGTCCTGCTCACACCTGTGGTCTTTTAGGAAACACAAACCACAATTCCCTTTCCATTCTGCCCTTGAACTTGGGAAGGGGATATTTGAGAAAGGGAAGGGAGAGGCTACGATCAAAAGATACACAGGTAAGAGAGAACTATCTCAAATCCATAGCAATTATAATCTTTAGCATATTTAGTATAATCTATAGCCTTTAAACTAAATTTAGACCATTAGAATGATTATTATTCAGTAAGTTTTCAGGAAAAAGATTTTTAATATCTCAGATTGCTATAGAATAACGGTCTTTTCAATCCTTTTTTTTTTTTTTTTTTTTTTTTTTTTTTTTTTTTTTTTAGAGTTTGAGAGCAGGGGTGGAGTGAAGTTTGGTGGCTGTGCAAAGAGAGGGCTAGAATCTGAACAGGCACAGCATGGTGCCTGACTTGAGGCTCCATCTTACAACCCTAAGATCATGACCTGAGCTGAAATCAAGAGTCAGATGCTTAACCAACTGAGCCACCAAGGACCCCTCCAGTCATTTCTCTTAATAACAGATTTTGGAATATTTCTGAAAGTCCTTCCAAAAATTAAGAGAACAAACAAAAATATAGTTAATATTGTGCTTAACCTTTTTGGTGATTAGTTGGTTAGTTTCATATGGTTTAAATTAATTGCAGGGTTATATTATTTGATATATTAATGTTTTTGTAAATGGAGACTTCTTGACAATTAGTTTTTTTTAGTATATTTTGTGTTTATTTCAAACAGAGCTGGAAAAGTCTCTGTTAATACTGCTGTAGTCCAATCCAACTGTACAGCCTCTGAGATTTAGCAGATTTTTCCTTTTACTATAGGAGTGCATGTTAGAGAAGCGGTTTCGTTACTATATTCAATGTGACCAAAAGCCTCAAGGCCAGATGTCAATCTTCATGTTCAAGAGAGCAAACCTTAATTCCACATTAAATCTCATAAAGTTAGGGAGAAAGCTTTCTCTTCCCCTGTAGTAGTACCTCAGAGGTATGGGGTATTACAATAGCTCTCAAAGTTTCAAAAATATGACATAAATCCCTCATTAGGAGCACAGAGTATGTAATTTTCACTTCTGTTTCTGCGAGATCAGTGTCTCAAATCCGAGGATTCAGTGATTTTTTTAAAAATTCATAATTCACATAGTTGAACATTTTATGATCTAATGAATTTTCTAATAGTTTTAGTTTCTAGGGTCTAGTTCCTCTCACTTTTTAAAAGGTTGTTATTATTTACAGGCATATAAATAATAAATAAGAAGTGTATGTTGTAAATACAAAATGTTCCGCAATTTGAGCTATTCCCAATCTCATATCCTTTCTCCAAATTCAACCTCTGTTAACATTCTGGTATAGTCCACCAGTTTTTTTTCCCTACATGTTTACGTATCTAGTATTAGTGATAAGATGTTAAAATTGACTTTTCGAGTTCTTATATATTTTTTAAGATTTTATTTATTTATTTGTCAGAGAGAGAGAGAAAGAGCACAAGCAGGGAGAACAGCAGGCAGAGGGAGAAGCAGACACCCGACTGGGCAGGGAGCCTGATGTGGGACTGGATTCCAGGACCCTGGGATCATGACCTGAGCAGAAGGTAGACGTTTAACCAACTGAGCCACCCAGGCATCCCTAGGTCTTAAAATTTTAATTGAGGACTCAGTGTCAGTTGTTTCAAAGCTGAGACAACACCCAATTAACAAAACATTGCAAGTTTTAGTAGTAAACTATTGGGCCATTCCAAGGAGATCATCTTGAGATATGTACAAGTGTGTATCAAAAGACATGTATGAATGAACCAAGTTTTTTGGTTTATTATTTTCAAAAAGCAGTAAAAAATATTTACACAGGGCATTACCAAATTCTAATGCCATCCTTAGGACCCACCTTCAGTAATGTAAAAGTGTGGAATCATCAAAACTATATCAAGCTAAATGGTTGACTTGTTTTCAGTTAGATGACAAGTTATGTTCCTTCTCCTTTCCCCAAGACAAGAGAACATCAAATATTTTCAGCACATCAAATCCTCCTGTAAATAAAGTCTTATTTTCCAATTTCTTTAGCAACCTAATGGATTCTTAGCATTCTTTTATGTTTGAAGGGTAAATGATAGGCTAATTCTGGCAGAACTTGAGGTAAGCACTTGTAAAACTTGGACTTTGTCTAAGAGTTTTAGAATATGGACTGATTAGAAGTTTGAAATTTCAAAATAAAAATCCTGGTTAGAATTGTTTGAGAGAGAGAGAGAAACTCCAAAGAGATATAGGTTTACTACACACAAAGACATGGCAAAGATATGTATTTGCCAGATATGTGTCTTGCTGCAGGAAGGAAGACATGGATCTTCCTAAACGGATCTCTTCTACGTATATCTCCTATGGAGGGATGGAACTTAGGAATCCAGTGGCTGAGGAAATAGATAAATGGTTAGGTAGAGGACACATTGCCATCCCCATGGTTTATATAAATAAACCCCTTGAGAAAATAAGCGAGCATTTGTCAATATAATACATATACAGCTCCCAGGCCAGACTGTACTCTTACAGTAAAGTCAGATGATTTCTCTCCCTTACTTCTTCTCCCTTTTCAGTTCGTACATGAGCCCAGGGGCAGCATGAGTGAGGGAAATAAAAGAACAAGGTGGTAAAAAAGTTGAAGACCTAAAGGTTTAACTTCCCTATTACAAGTTTATAAAATTGAGACATGCTCAAATTGGGTTGAAAAAAAAATTAAATTTAATGAAGATAGGAGCTTTGCCATTAGGTAAGACTAGGTATTTTAATAAAGAATTATAGGTTATTTATGACTCCCTAGAGTTGTTCAGAAGGACTATCAGGTTGCTAAGTATTACATAGAAGGGAAGGGGTTGTAAAATGAGTGGGTTTAGAGAGGTAGGGTCAAGTATGTATTTTTTAAAATTTCTATTAATTCCAGAACATTCAGAAACCACTTACGTAAGTAATATGCATATATATTTAGTTTGGGTATTTGGGGCAGAAGATCATTAGATACTATATCATTATATATATCTATTTATAAAATCATAGTTATATATAAAATATACATTAAATAATACACATAGTATAATCTAATAATTTTATAGTAATATATATTAATATTATATATAATATATATTTCTTAAAATATATTTATATATTTATATATAATATGTATAATCATATTATATAATGTGTGTAATAATATATAATATATCATAATATATGTAAATAAACAAAATATATAACATATAACATGATATAATTTATATATAAATACAGAATATGTATTAATATTACATGTAATATTAATATATATTACTAGATATAGTAATATTTAGTTATTATATAATGATATATATCAATATGATATTGATTTAATTTGTATTATTAAATCTAATATTCATAAGATTAAATACATATGTAAGGTTACCTACATATATACACACTTTATTTTCTTTTGTGGGTGATTATAATTAATTTTGGAAATAGTCACAACTCAATAAAAGCCAATTTACCTCTCTTTATTTTTTTTTAAGTTTCTAGCATTCAGTAGTATTCAGGTCAGAGGGCATGCCTTCAATTGAAAGTAAGAGAAAACCCCTCAAAATGGGTTAAAAAATAAGAAGATAATGTGTTAGGTCACAGAAGAGAATCCACAGGGAAGGCAACCCTTCCCTAAGGGAAAGCAGCTCACTCACACTCTTTTCATCTGCCTGCTGTGCGGTGTTAGCACAGTGGTGCAATGGTGTATCACCCAAGTCAGCCCCCGGCACCACACCAAACTTCACAATGCCTACCAGAAAACGCCCCCTTCTTGTGTGTCTTCTTTTTTAAGTTCATGAGATCCTGCTGGTACAATGACTAGAACTACCAGGTTTAACTCAGAGTAATCAGGACTGATCATTATGTTGAGGGAAATGGACTGCGTTCTCTAACTAAAAGGTTGTAGCAAAGGAGCTGGAGGGCTGGAAAAAAAAAAAAAAAGTGGAGCTCTGCCAACAGTGATGAGAAAATGGAACACTGTTAAGAATTCTGTGAGAAAGCAATAATGTAAGTTTCTCTCAGATTAGACGATTTGAAGAAAGTTAACTGTACCTACTACTTACAAAGGTGTGATGGGACTTAAGAAAACAAGGCTACTGCAGAACCTCATGGCTAATGGTAGCAGGGAGCTGTACTGTCTCTAGGCTTGAGGAAGTGAGCAGTAGAAGTGGTTGCTAGAAACCAGGGTGGTATCTAACTGACACTGTGGCTTTTATTAGACAAAAGCATCTAACGCACAGAAACTTGCCATGGAGGAAGTCAAATATCCCAACCTTATTTTAGTTCATCTTCTGATTATTTACTGATGAGACACAAACAAAATCAGAAGTCCTGAAGGTCTGTGGTTGTAGTCCATAGCATTTCTCTTCCCAGGTCCAGAGCAGCCTAGAGATGGGTGGAGAGAAAATTTAGAAAAGGAAAATATTCAACACAGATATCAATACTGGTAATTATTGTTACAAGTAAAGTAAATGCTTGCATCTAACTTAGTATGTGTCATATACCGGGTCTGCTATAGTATTTATGTAAAACTTATTCAAAACTATATTCAATTTTTAATATTATAAAATTGTAGCAATTATATTTTTTACATATATGTGAGTATTCCTTCAGTAGTGGAATTGCTGAAACAAAGAGTAGGCAAATTTCAAATACCACTAGATATTGCCAAATTATCATTTAAAGATGCTAAACCAATTACCATTCCTTCCATTTTTAAATCTTGTCAAGATGAGGTTAAATATTATTTCTAAAGGGAGGAGTAAAACATTATGTACATTGTTTGCTTTCGTTTATATTACAATCAAGGTTGTTTTTTTTTTCATATTTCTTATATAGGAGTTCACTATTTTTTCATTTGGCTACTTCTGGTCTTTTTACTTAATGTATTGTCTGCTCATATCTTTTCATCAGATTTTACAGGATTTGTTTTTCTGCCACATATATTATCTTTGTTATAAATATTTTTATCCCCAATACCTTATTTTATGATTTTTTCTGTTTATTCTTATCTGTTTGAAACTTTTTCCAGAAATTTTAATTTTTTATTGAGATATAATTGACACATACTATCGTATTAGCTTCATGTGTGCAACATAAATATTAATTTTCATGTGGTCAAGTCTTTCAGTCACTTTCTAGTTGATTTATTGTGTTGCTTAGGAAATTTCTTCTCCTCCAAAAATTTTATAAAACTGTTCTTTCATATTTGGTAATATACAAATAATTTTAAATTTTAGCTCTCTAATTCTCATGAGTTAATTTTTGGTTTTTATGGATAATGTAAAATGGACAACTAATGGTTTCCCCTAAAGGATAATCAATTAGTGTACAATAATATAATTTATAATTTCCACACGTATTTGAAAAGCTACTTTTTCATGAATCTGTTCCCGGCTGTTTATTATTTTTCACTGTTCTATTAGTTTATTTCTATGCCCATGTTAAAAGTTTGATTGCTACATCCTTATAGAATGTATTCATGTTATATAAAAGAATTATCGAGGAGTGCCTCAGTGGCTCAGTTGGCTAAGTTCCTGACTCTTGATTTTGGCTCAGGTCATGATCACAGTGTCCTGAGATCCAGCCCCAGGTTAGGCTCTCCATGCAGGGAGCAATCTGTTTAACATTCTCTCTTTTCCTCTCCAGTTTATGAAACAGGGTATTTGAAGAATTATTTCCCACTATCGTGAAATGCACAACCCTTCTTTGTGTCTCTCCCTTTGAATGTTATAGGACCATATAGTAAGAGTTAAAAAAAACAATAGAAACACAGTTTTGCAACTTCCTAATCACATCCACTCTAGTGAGAAGATGAACATGTAACCCTTAGTCCTCCCCCCTTTTCTAGCAGAATCTGGTATAAAAGTGGTAAATTCCCATTCTAAAGAATCTTGCTTATATCTGGCAATTGGTACATATTTCCTACAAAATGAGTCTCGTAATCTAGTTGTAGATAAAATTCCTGTAAAGTATCAAGGCTGTGGAGGTGCAAGACCCAATATGATAGTTGCCAGACATGATCTTTTTTTAGAGAAACTAAATCACTTACAGATAACTTCAAATTTTTGATTTTCGTAATAGAGATTGGTCTAAAGTAATTGGAATATAATTAGTCTTGGAGTATAGAAACTTAGAATCTAGTCATGTATTTATCACCAACTAAATAGTTAATATTGGGCAAGCAATTAAACTCTTCAAATGCCCTCATGTTAGAATTAGGAGATTGGGCTCTGATCTTTAGGGTATCTGTAGTTTTGAAGCACTATGATTATGAAAGCATGTGCCTTATATTCAAATAATTATATATTTCCAAGATTGTAGTGTTTTGATTTTATGTCATATTGTCAGTTTATAGCTACTATGAGAACAGATTTTTGATAAAGAGCATAACATCTACACACAACACTGTTTCTGAGGAAATAATTTTTTTTTTTTACATTTACTTATTTATTTTAGAGAGAGGGTGCACATGGGGAGAGGAAAAGAGGGTGAGGGAGGTGGAAGGTGAAAAAATCTTAAGCAGACTCCATGCTGAGTGCAGAGCCAGATGCTGGGCTTGATCTTATGACCCTGAGGCAAAATCAAGTGTTGGATGCTTAACCAGCTGAGCTACCCAGGTGCCCCGTGGAAATACAATTGATTTTATGACCATCTACTTTAGAATAAAGTTTTTGGAGATGTGATTTGGCGTAAAGTATACCATGCATAGAGTAGCAAAGTGCCACTGTGTTTGAAAAACAATACTTTTTGAAGTGTTTTTTGCCTTATACATTGTGTGGGGTGCACTACATTTTTGACCAAGTTGATACAAGTGCCACTCACACCTGCTTGCACATTCCAACTATATGTGTCTTCTATTGTCAGTGACTCTCTCTGAAGGTAATAAAATATATATATGTAAAGTTCATCAGTCAAATAATTAACCCAAGTATGCTACTAAAACTAAATGAAGTCATCTCTCATTTATACTTAGGGAGACACATGGCTGCACATTTCTTCTATCCATTGAGGAAACGTTGCAAACGTTTCATTGCATGGACACATTATCAGAGGAACTTTTAAATGGGTAAATGAGTAAGATAGTTTTAAAAACTTACCATAAGAAAGGGTGACCTAGATACTCTGTCTCCTGGCTTTTACAGGAAGTGTATAATACTACATTTAGATAACAGAAGATAGGATGAATTTGACAAACTAAATATGACTAAGGAAAACACAATCTCAGTAGTCTTTTAAGATACATATGCTACCACAGCAAAGCAAGAAATGAGCCTTTCTAACCATATTCCAAGCATATTCTGTCATATCACTGTGGTTATGAATCTTTTTATCTCATGAGGAGGGCATGGTATACTTGAAATATACTTTGTATCCGAGTAGATGATAGTCTTCTAAAAGAAGACTTTTAATTGCTACAAAAAAGGGGAGAAATTGAATCTTAGGTAACCACTATAGTCCAATTGTTGCATGAAAATCTTTTCCTCTATTAAAAGAAGTCAGATGAAACCTTTTACTTTCTTGAAATCAGTTTCCTGGTTAATATTTTAAATTCATGTCACAAAATGGGTTTCTGTCTGCTGTATTTATTTTGACCTTCACAGTAGTTATGTAGGTGATGTTTTAATAAACCAACTTTAAAAATAAATTAATTGAATCTAAGAGTGTATGGGACTTGTCAAAACACAAATTGTTAGAGCTATCACTGAGCTGTTTCATGCTGGAAGAAGAGAAATATGAATATATTACAAATACTCATGAAAGGGGCACCTGGGTGGCTCAATGGGTTAGCCTCTGTCTTTGGCTCAGGTCATGATCTCAGAGTCCTGGGATCAAGACCAGCATCGGGCTCTCTGCTCAGCAGAGAGCCTGCTTCCCACTCTCTCTCTGGCTGCTGCTCTGCCTACCTGCGATCTCTTTCTCTCTGTGTCAAATAAATAAATAAAATCTTAAAAAAAAAAAAAACAAACAACAAATACTCATGAAAAAGTCTTCTAAAATTTCTACAGATGTTGTCATGCTGAAATCTGTTTGCACTTCCGCTTTATAATTCTAAAACAAAAAAAAATTATTTCTTCAGTTTACATTATTTTACTCAATTGTCAAACCCTTAAGAATAATGTGATGTGTATAAGGTCATATTGTAGGGTCCTGGGGTATAAAGATAAATAAAATATCATCAGTCTGCCAAGAAGCTAAAACTAAAATCTAAATATACATTATTTCTGCATATGTTGTTTGATTTTATACCACCAACAACACATTGTGCTCATTGAAAAAAAATTAGGGGGCACCTGGGTGGCTCAGTGGGTTAAAGCCTCTGCCTTCGGCTCAGGTCACGATCCCAGGGTCCTGGGATGGAGCCCTGCATTGGGCTCTCTGCTCAGTGGGGATCCTGCTTCCTCCTCTCTCTCTGCCTGCCTCTCTGCCTACTTGTGATCTCTGTCTGTCAAGTAAATAAATAAAAAATCTTAAAAAAAAAAAAAAAAGAAAAGAAGTGAGGAAACTAAGACTCAGGGAAGATAAATACATTAACTACTATCTTTTAACTCTTAAATCCAGAATCAAGAATAATAATTTGAATATCTGAGTTTTTTATGGGTAAATAAACTTTCTACTATGTAATTCACTTACACAGATTGTTATTACAGATATTTATAGAATATATTGGTTTTATATATAATTTTTTTAAGAAAATATAACAAATTAAATGCCATTTTAGTCCTCCCCCCATAAAAATGGAGAAACCAAGGTTCAGGATTAATTTTATAAAAGAATAAGAAGAATTAGTTCATCCAGCATGAACCAAGGATTTAAAATACCTAATTAAATCTGGCTTTTTATCTAAAGATTTTACTTAAGGAATCACATTTAATAAATAACATATTAATAGTCAATAAATATTGAATTTTACTGAGTATCTATTATGTCTAAGAACTGTGACATTTGTTGGAAGAGGTGCAAAGGGATTAAAAAAATACAATAAAAACTTTAACTTAAAGAAGCATTCAGTTGCACTATATTGAATATTATTTGTACAGTTCAACAAATCTTGACTATCATTAGTTGTATTGTTACAGCATTGTATGAATTTCATCAGTGAAAGTAAAATTTCTTAGGAGGCCACTTTGATATGCAAAAATTATTATCAGAGAGCAGTACATATTAAACATTATTTTTTAAAAAGGAGTAGGTGACCTTATCTTTAACCGTGGGCATAGCTTTCTCTGATTGTACCTTTTTCTGATGACTGAATTTAAATGGTTATTAGAGCAAAGAACATATTGTCTGACCTTCTCAGTTCTTTCTTGACCTCTTCTTTTCTTTTAAACTTTCCATGTAAAATGCAATCTGGGCATGGGGTGAAAAAGAAATTCTGGTACCTTTACCTTAACTAAAAACTCTTATTGTAAGGTAAGTTAATAAATCCAACACTGTTGACATTGTCTTTCTAATGACATATATCTCTCCATGTGGAAACTGCAGAATTCATATTAAGTCACAGCAGTTAAATAGATCAGTAAATTATTTGCCTTCTATTTGAGTACTGTAGTTTACTGCCAGAATTCATCGTGATATTCAGACAAAAATTTTAATTAAGTACCTTTAGAAACCAAGCAACAATCAAATATTATTTATTAATACTATTGGAGGCACTCTGGAGAATATAAAGAACTATAAAGCAAAATCTTGCCCTTCAAAAAAACGTCAAGTCAGTTTTCTAGGGACAATGACACTATGTAATTATTTCCAGAAAAAGCCGCAACTTCACTCCTGTAAGCGCATGCCATTCTTCACATGGCGAGGTGGACTTTATTCTCTTTGATCCTTGCCTGGTTTTGATAAAGAGAATGCAACAGATAAGATATTCTGGGGCTATGGAGCCCAAACATTAAAAGGATTGGCAGCTTTCACTTCTGTCTCTTGGAATTTAGCCCCTTCCTAAAGGAAAGTCTAAGGTAGATTACTGAATGATTAGAGACTGTGATGGATCCTGGGGTTGTAAGCCAGAGCTCCTCACATTTCTCATCTTCTGTAGTCTCCGGATCAGCTGAGCTTAAATCCCATCCAAAAGATGAAATGTTTATCTGCATCTTTTCTGCTATTATCCTTTATATGAAAATAAAAACATTGAAAATTGATTTAAAAACTACTCTCTCTTTCATTAATATATGATAATAACATCAGATCCTTGAGTACCTCAATTTCCTATATCAAAGTCTCTTTTATTTATTTGTTTATTTTTTAAAGATTTTGTTTATTTATTTGACAGATAGAGATCACAAGTAGGCTGAGAGGCAGGCAGTGAGAGAGAGAAGGAAGCAGGCTCCCTGCTGAGCAGACAGCCAGATGTGGGGCTCGATCCTAGGACCTTGGGATCATGACCGGAGCCGAAGGCAGAGGCTTTAACCCACTGAGCCACCCTGGTGCCCCTCAAAGTCTCTTTTTAAAATGGGTATCTTTTTTCCCCTTTTAAATAAAATTTCTCCCTAATTCTATAATCTAGGAAGCTCCAATTATCAGAGTGGTGTATATGTAGAGGTCCACATCTTTGAAATTAATCTCCCAATCTAATAAAAACTCAAATTTTAACTCCCATTATCAAATGCAACAAAAAGTTGTCTTAAGAAAAGCCAAAATACATCCATTTTAACTGCCATTTAAGGATACAGCTTATAGTAAAACAGTTTAAATATGGAAGAATTCAGAGAGCACTGTACTCACACACTGTACTTCTGTCTTCTAGAAGAAACAAATCATCCAATAAAGGATGATGAGAAAATTCACTGTGATGAATTAAGGGAATATACATAATATGGTATCAAAGATGGGATAAAAATGGCAGAATAGGATGTAAACCTTCTATGTTTTGGACAAGAAAAAAATAATACAACCAAATAAGTGTCTTTAAATATTAGGGAAAATTACATAGAAAAAGCTAATTTCTAAAAGTATGTACAACACAATAAGTTGACATCAAAGTGTATTTTTAAAGATATTCAGTCAAATAATAGATATCTAAGGGTATTAATTGCATTATAAAAGACAGTATTACATTGGTAACTACCCAGACATAGGTACAAATCTTTGAAAATATCAAAATAATTTTTAAGTTAAAAATAACACAGAGAGGGACACCTGGGTGGCCCAGTGGGTTAAAGCCCCTGCCGTCAGTTCAGGTCATGCCAGGATCGTGGGATCAAGCCCTGCATTGGGCTCTCTGCTCAGCAGGGAGCCCGCTTCCTCCTCTCTCTCAACCTCTCTGGCTACTTGTGATCTCTGTCTGTCAAATAAATAAATAAGATCTTTAAAAAAATAAAAATAACAGAGAAATAATAATATAGTAAACAAAAATATTAAAGATGATAGGACAGAATTAAGGATAAAAATTCTGATTAAATAATAAATACAGATGTGCTTAATTCACATATTAAAAATTTGTGAATGCTAAATTAATGAGTGAAAATTTGATGAGGTGTAAGATATATATGTAATTACAATATGTCTCCTCAAGAACATTTTTCTTAATTAATAGCAGGGAAAGATACTATCTGTAGAGTAGAGAAACCTGGAAAATGCTGCATTAAACAAGTAAATAAAGTTAACATTACTAATACTCAGCCAGACCCAGCATCATGTGGCTGCTTAACCACATGAAATCTTGACAGGCTGACACACCTGGGTGGTGGCTCAGTCGGTGAAGCCTCTGCATTGGGCTCATGGCCTTGATCCCCTGGGTCCTGGGATGGAGCCTCACATAGCCCTCCCTGCTCAGTAGGGAGTCTGCTTCTTTCTGTCTCTCTATGTGCTCTCTCACTTGCTCTCAAAAATAAATAAAATATTTACAAAAAAAAAAAAAAGAATAATTGACAAGGAAAAATATTACATCTGTAGTATCTCTGCTAAAATGTAGGAACCCAATCATGAGGAAGCACTGAGCAAGCCCAGTTTGAGGGAACCATCAAAACGAAGAATTAATGTTATATGATCCCATTTCTAGAACAAGATTATGGTAATGAGAACAGATAAATTGTTGCCAGGTTAGGATTAAAAGGAAGGGTATTACCATCAAGAGGGTAATACAATGAAGGGTCCATGTAATGATGAACCAATTCTGTATGTTGAATGTGACAATGGTTACTTAAATCTATACCTGCAACAAAATTTAATAGAACATACAGTGTAATGGAAAAGAAAATCCCCTTCATAAGACAAAATAAAGATTAAATACTTGGTAAAAAGCTTACTAAGATAGTATAGCAACTTACAAGGGGAGATATTTGAAAATAACAAGAAAAAGGCACAAAAGCAAATTTAAAGAGTATGTTCTTCCATATGACAACATAACATTTAAAAATGGCAAATATCTCCAAGTTAATATAAAATTTCATTAAAATCATGATTTTTGGATATACATAAATGATTCTAAAATAGGTATGGGATGAATATTCAGAAAAATTAAGAAGGCCCTAAAAAGGTTATCAGTGAGAGGTAACTAGGGCTACTGAAAATATAGTTTAGAGTGCCAAAAATCATAGTATGAATCCGACACATAAATAGACAAGTGAAAATTATAAGAAATTCAGAAATAGATTCCAGCATATAATAAAATTTTAGTAATATGAAGAAAGTCACATCTCACACCATCTGGGAGCGAGAAGAAGCATTAAGGACAAGTGTTAGGACCATTGGATAGCAGTTTGGAAAAACATAAACAGGGACCCATACTTCAAATCACTTGCCTACAAAAGCTCCAGAGGGATCAGAGAACTAAATGTCCAAAAAGAAAACCATTCAAGAACCATAAGAAAACAGAGGAAAACCTCTAATTATGATAGCTATACTAAAAGAAAAAAAAAAAACTATTTACTCAAACAACAGCAAAATAAATAAATAATAAAAAAGAAAAAAACTTATTCCATTATATATACAGTGACAACATGGGCAAAAACAAAAGACAAATCACAAGTTAGAAGAAAATATTTGTGATATATATATATAAAAGATAAAAGGCTAATCTCCTTAACATTCTGAAGAACTCTAAAATTCCAGATGACCAAACATCTGATAGAAAAATGAGGGAGAAAAAAACCACGAACAGATATTTTAAAAATGTGCATAAAATGGTACTTAAACGTATAAAAATACTCAACTTCACGTATAATAAGATAAATAAAATTAAAACTATGCTTAATATTATTTCTTATCTATCAGATGTGAAAAAAAAAAAAAAAAACATCAGAACCCCTGAAGAGTCTTTGAGGAACTCTTGTATTTTATTCATTGCTGGTGGAATTCATAACAGAACACCTTTTATAGAAGTATTTATACTCAACAAAGCTATGTATTCACATGCATATATAATGTTCTTACATATAATAATATAGTTATAGTGTATGTAATATCATGTATCTACACACACACACACACACACACATATGTACATTTTCTAGTTTTGCTCACTGAAAGGGACTGGAAGCAAAAAAACACCAAGGAAAATAGGCACATTTATATCTAGACTGAAAGGTTTCCCACCAGATAAATTCATAAAGAAAAATGAAAACCCATGAATGCATAATGGTATTTCAAAAGAAGGAAAGTTAGGAGGGGGGAGAAAAGAGGGGTGAGAAGAAGACAGGGAGAAAGAAATGAATGAAGAAAGAATGGAAGAGAGGGAGAAGGGAAGGAAGAAAGACTAACACCTAGAAAATCAGAAAGCATTAAGATATCTCATTCAGGAAAGATTAACAACAGATGCTAAATCATTGGATACAGTTAGTTGTGGAGGAGGTTATTCACAAGATTTCAAAGCATCAATTCATGTATTATTTATTACAAAGGGTAAAAACTGCTTTTGAAATGAAGATAGGCAATAAAGTGAATATCACAATAAACTGAGTGAAATGAGTATTTTGGTTTCCCAGTGCATATAAAACTTGTGTTTCTACTATATCCCATTAAGTGTATAATAGCATTATGTGTAAACAAAGTAGTGTAAATACCTTAATTTAAAAACACTGTTTAAAAAATAAAAAACAAACCTAATCCTTATCCAGTCTTTCAGTGATTTGTAATCTTTTTTCTGATGGAGAGTCATGCCTCAGTGTTGGTGAGTGCTGACTGATCAGACTGAAATTTGAGGTGGTTGTGGCAGTTTCTTAAAATGAGCTAACAATGAAGTTTGCCTTCTTGATTGAATCTTCCTCTCATGAACCATTTCTATGTAGTATATCATGCTGTTTGATAGCATTTTACCCAAAGAATTTTTTTTTTCAAAATTTCAGTCAATGTTCTGTGTTACCACTCATTTATCAGCAAAGTTTTTGTAACGCCTTAAATCTCTTGTCATTTCATCAGTCTTTATAGCATCTTTATCAGGAGTAGATTTTTCTCAAGAAAACCACTTCCTTTGCTCATCTATAATAATCACTCCTTATCTGTCCAAGTTTTATCATGAGATTGCAATAATTCAGTCACACCTTCAGGTTCCACCTCTAATTCTAGTTCTCTTGCTGTTTCCACCACATCTACAGTTACTTCCTCCAGTGAAGTCTTGAACACCACAAAGTCATCCAGGAAGGTTGGAATCAACTTCTTCCAAATTCTAGTTAATATTGATATTTTGATTCACACATGTTTTTACTGGCACCTAGAATGGTGAATTCTTTCCAGAAGTGTTTTTTTTTTTTTTAAGATCTTATTTGTTTATTTGACAGACAGAAATCACAAGTAGGCAGAGAGGCAGACAGAGGGAGGGTGGGGAAAGCAAGCTCCCCCCTGAGCAGAGATCCCAACGCGGGGCTCCATCCCAGGATCCCAGGACCATGACCTAAGGTGAAGGCAGAGGCTTTAACCCACTGAGCCACCCAGACGCCCCTTTCCAGAAGTTTTCAGCTTACTTTTCCCAGGTTTAAATCAGAGTAACTGGGCGCCTTGGTGGCTCCGTGGGTTAGAGCCTCTGCCTTCGGCTCAGGTCATGATCCCAGGGTCTTGGAATGGAGCCCCACACCCGGCTTTCTGCTCAGCGGGGAGCCTGCTTCCTCCCCTCTCTCTGCCTGCCTCTCTGTCTACTTGTGATCTCTATCAGTCAAATAAATAAATAAAATCTAAAAAAATATATATATATATATCAGAGGAATCATTATCTATGGGTAGCTATAGCCTGATGAAATCTATTTCTTTAATAATAAGACTTGAAAGTTAAGGGGTGCTGGGTGGCTCAGTGGGTTAAAGCCTCTGCCTTCGGCTTTGGTCATGGCCCCAGGGTCCTGGAATGGAGCCCCACATCCAGCTCTCTGCTCAGCAGGGAGCCTGCTTCCTCCTCTCTCTCTCTCTCTGCCTGCCTCTCTGCCTACTTGTGATCTCTGTCTGTCAAATAAATAAACAAAATCTTTAAAAAATTAAAAAAAAGACTTGAAAGTTAAAATTATACCTTGATCCAAGGGTTGCAGAAATGAATGTTGTGTGAGCAGGCATGAAAATGGCATTAATTTTGTTGATACCTACATCAGAGCCCTTGAGTGATCAGGTGCATTACCAGTGAGCAGTAACATTTTGAAAGGAATCTATTTTCCTGAACATGAGGTCACACCTGTGAGCTTAATATATTCTATAAACCATGTTGTAAACATAAGTGCTGCCATCCAGGCTTTGCAGTTCCCCTTATAGAGCAGAGTCTCTCTGTAGAGTAGATTTAACATAATTTGTCAGAGCCCTGGGATTTTTGGAATGGTCCATGAGCACTGGCTTCAACTTTGTCATTAAGTCACCTCTGGCTTAGCCTTATCAAAAGAATCACCCTGTTCTTTGAAGCTTGGAAGCCAGGCATTGACTTTTCCTCTTTAGCTGTGAAAGTCCCAGATGCATCTTCTTCTAATAGAAGGCTATTTCATCTACATTGAAAATTTATTGTTTGTGGTTGCCTCCTTCATTCATTATCTTAGCTGGATCTTCGGATAACTTGCTGCAGCTTCGAATCAGCACTTGCTGCTTTACCTTATTCTTTTATATTATGGAGAAGGCTGATTTTCCTAAAACCTCATGAACCAACTTCTGCTAGCTTAAAACTTTTCTTCTGCAGCGTCCTCACTTTTCTTAGCTATCATGGAATTGAAAAGAGCTAGGGCCTTGCTCTGGATTAGATTTTGGTTTAGGAGAATAGTATGGCTGGTTTGATCTTCTATCCGGACCACCCCGACTTTCTCCATATCCGCAATTAGGCTGTTTTGCTTTCTTATCTTTGGGTGTTCACTGGAGTAGTACTTTTAATTTCCTTAAAGAATTTTCTCTGGCAGCCACAACTTGATCTAACTGTTCAGCACAAGAGCTCTAGCTTTTGGCCTATCTTAGCTTTCGACATGCCTTCCTCAGTAAGCTTAATCATTTTTAACTTTTAATTTAAAGTGAGAGATGTGCAACTGTTATTTTCACTTGAACAGTTAGAGTCCAATGTAAGAGTATTAACTGGCCTACTTTTGATATTGTTATATCACAGGGAATAGGGAGTCCTAAGAAAAGGAGGGAAACAAGGTAAGAGCCAGTTGGTTTAACAGTCAGAACACACATAATATTTACCCACTAAATTTGCCACTTTATACGGATGCAGTTCTTGGCACCCCAAAACAATTACAATAGTAACATCAAAGATAACTGAAAACAGATCACCATAACAAATACACTAATCATTGAAAATTTAAGATATTGCAAGAATTCCAACATGCATCAGAGAAACAAGTTGATCAAATGCTGCTGCAGAAATGGCACTAGTAGACTTACTAAATGCAGTACTTCCACAAACTTTCAGTTTGTAAAAATGCAGTATCTGTGAAGCACAATAAAAGGAAGTATGCCTGTAAATGCTGGTTCAGTAACTGGCTGTTGGCATGGAAAATAATTAATCTTCACCTTTTCCTCTTCCTGTGCACAAAACTTAACCTCAAAATATACCACAGGCCTAAAAGTAAAATTTTAACTATAAAACTTCTAGAGGAAATGAAAAAATAGATGTACCTTTGTGTTATACAAAGATTTCTTAGGACACAAAAAACTTACACTATATAAAAAACAAATTGGACAATGTCAAGTTTACAACTTTTGTTCTTTGAAAGAAACATCTTAGAATACAAAGAGACAAATCAAAGATTGACTAAAGTTAATTGCGTAATGAAGGTGAACAGATTTGGATTTACAATATATTAAGCACACAACTGAACAAGGTGAAGACAGTTCAATTAAAAGATGGGCAAAAGGAGTTAAACAGACACTAAACATAATAGGTTATGAAAGTGAGCAATACGTTTATGAAAAAATGTCCAGCACTAGTGGTCATTCGGAAAATACAAAATAAAAGTGCACTAAGCTGGGGCACCTGGGTGGTTTAGTTGTTAGGCCTCTGCCTTTGGCTCAGGTCATGATCCCAGGTTTCCTGGGATCCAGCCCTGCATCAGGCTTCCTGCTCAATGGCAAGCTCACTTCTCTCTCTTCCACTTCCCTGGCTTATGTTCCCTCTCTCACTGTCTCTCTTTCTTTCAAATAAATAAAATCTTTAAAAACAAAACAAAACAAAACACAAACTCATTATCTAAAATCAGAAATAATGACAATACCAGGTATTGCTAAGAATGTGGAGTCTTCCACTCCAAAACTGCTAGAACTCATATAGGAATTCAGTAAAAGTGTCAGGATATAAAATGAATTCACAGAAATCAGTTGCATATCTGTACACCAACAAGACAGAAGAAAAAGAAATGAAGGAGTCAATCCCATTTATAATTGCGCCCCAAACCATAAGATACCTAGGAATAAATCTAACCAAAGGAGCAAAGAATCTATACTCAGAAAACTATAGAGTACTCATGAAAGAAATTGAAGAAGACACAATGAAATGGAAAAACGTTCTATGCTCATGGATTGGAAAAACAAATATTGTGAAAATGTCTGTGCTACCTAAAGCAATCTACACATTTAATGCAATCCCTATCAAAAGCCCATCCATTTCTTTCAAAGAAATGGAACAAATAATCCTAAAATTTATATGGAACCAGAAAAGACCTCAAATAGCCAGAGGAATATTGAAAAAGAAAGCCAAAGTTGGCAGCATCACAATTTTGGACTTCAAGCTCTATTATAAAGCTGTCATCATCAAAATAGTATGGTACTGGCACAAAAAAAGACACGTAGATCAATGGAACGAAATAGCCCAGAAATAGACCCTGAACTCTATGGTCAACTAATCTTTGACAAAGCAGCAAAGAATGTCCAATGGAAAAAAGATGATCTCTTCAACAAATGGTGTTGGAAAAATTGGGCAACCACATGCAGAAGAATGAAACTGGACCATTTCCTTACACCATGAAAGACCTCAGTGTGAGACAGGAATCCATCAAAATCCGTGAGGAGAACACAGACAGCAACTTTTTTGATCTCAGCCTAAGCAACTTCTTCCTAGAAACTTCACCAAAGGCAAGCGAAGCAAGGGCAAAAATTAACTATTGGGACTTTAAGATCAAAACCTTTTGCACAGCAAAGGAAACAGTCAACATAACCAAAAGACAACTGACAGAATGGGAGAAAATATTTACAAATGACCTATCAGGTAAAGGGCTAAAGGGGCACATACACCCGAATGTTTATAGTAGCAATGTCCACAATAGCCAAACTATGGAAAGAGCCTGGATATCCATCAACAGATGAATGGATAAAGAAGATGTGGTTTATATACAAAGGAATACTATGCAGCCATCAAAACCCCCCAAAATCTTGCCATTTACAACGATGTGGATGGAACTGGAGGGTATTATGCTAAGCGAAATAAGTCAGTTAGAGAAAAACAATGATCATATGGTCTCTCTGATATGAGGGATTTGAGGGGCTGGGGGTTTGTGGTAGGAAGAGAGAGAAGGGAGGGACAAAAGAAACAAGATGGGGCGGAGGAAGGAGATAAACCATAAGAGACTCTTAATCTCAGGAAACAAACTGAGGTTTCTGGAGGAGAGAGGGGTGGGTGGGGTAGGGTGGCTGGGTGACAGACATTGGGGAGGGTCCCCTGAAACAAATAATACATTATATGTTAATTTTTAAAATTTAAAAATTAAAAAAAAAAAGAATGTGGAGTCTTCATATATTGCTGGTGGGAATATAAAATTATACTACCACTTTCAAAAAAGATGGTAACTTTTTAAAATAAAGAACGTAATCCTTATATGATGCAGGAATTTAATCTCTGGGTATATACTCAAGAAATAGGAAACACACATCCACAGAGAAACTTTTCTGTGACTATTTACAACAGCATTATTTCTAATAGTCAAAACTTAAAAACAACCAAAACGTCAATCATTATGTAATAGATAAATGCAGTGTGGCATATGCATAGAAGGGAATATTACCAAGCAATAAAAAGAAACAAATTCTAACTCAACATTCAAGAGCATGGATGATTGACAAAAGTATTATGTTAAGTAGAACAAGGCAAACATAAACTACCATAATGTATGATTTCATTTATAGGAAATTTCTAGAAAAGGCAAAATTTATAAATTAGGAAAACATATGAATCATTGCCTGTTTCCAAAATGGAAGTGGGGATGGATTGCAAAATTCCAGGAAAGATATTTTGGGATCATTAAGTATTTTAAAACTCACTTATGGTAATGACTGAACAATGGCTTACGTTTTGTGAAGCTCCTCTAACTATAAATTTATAGCATGTAAATTTTATGATGTGTAACTAAAAGTAAGATTTAGCTCAATAAACCTGTCCATTAATGTGCTCCTCAAACATTCTAAGTTTATAACAAATAAATTTTCCCACATGGTAAAAATCAGTCAACACAATTTAATGCATACCACAAATGTATCTGTAAAAAAAGTTTGCCTTGTGAACATAAAAGAAAATGCATCATGTTATCCCCTACATTCAAGTGACTTAAAATACTATTTTCACTATGGACCTTATTGCTTTAATCCTCTGCAGGTGGAAGAAATTTACTCTTAGCATGCATCTTCTATATGATTAGTACTGGTTTAGATGCTATACATGCATTATTAAATTGATATAGATAAAAAAGAAATGCAAGATACAATATGCATTATATGTATGGCCTCCGAATATTAATGAATCTGTTCATGTTTAGACACTGAGGAGGAAGAAAAACTGGAATGTGAACTAAGACTTCAAAGTATGTGGTTTTCCTTTGTTTTGGCTTTATTTCCCTTAAATATGAGAATCGAGATCCCCTTGTTCAAAAGTTTAACTGTTAGGACTGAGAACTGAGACTATCTTTATTGATATGGCTTAACTATTTACTTCAGGAAATTACTGTAAACCAAATTGTCTGGCAAATTATTTGCTTCTGGGCAGAAATCTCTCCTATCAGGACAATAATATATTGCTCACATGGTCAGACAATTCATTTTTCACACACAAATTTATTTATTAGTCTCCTCAAGACTCTGGATGCTGTGTACTCTAATACTAAACAGTTATATCACAGATTTTCCTCAAGCGAGTTAACTTCATGCCTAGAAAGATCCATCTAAACCATCCTAGGAAATATACCCCCCAAGCCTTGTAAATACTATCCACTGACTACCTTCTTTAAGAAACTAATACTGGGGTTTCTTAACCCCAATGGTGGCTCAATGGGTTAAAGCCTCTGCCTTCGGCTCAGGTCATGATCCCAGGATCGAACCTTCATTGGGTTCTCTGCTCAGCAAGGAGCCTGCTTCCTCCTCTCTTTCTGCCTACTTGTGATCTCTGTCTGTCAAATAAATAAATAAAATCTTAACAAAAATAAAAATAAAATCTTTTTAAGAAATGAAAGAAACTACTAATACTTTATCAGTTCTGCCTTTCTGCAGTAGGCAGTCCTTGTGGGACAAACGTTGTCTTAGGTCCTCCATTTAAATTTTTATGATAATTTTCCTCTGGATTTTTTTTTGGGGGGGATGCAGGTTTTTTTTGGGGGGGGGGTGCGGCTGGTCTGTGAGAGTGTGATTCAGGAATGAATTCTATTTCCAAAACTTCCACCCACTGGGTTTGTTGGGTCTGCAGTTGCAGACAACCCACCATTAGAGGGAGAGCCTGAGCCATGAGGTACATGGATTAATCAACCATTGCAATCCTTTTGTGATTATTTCCTCTTAAAGTCTGTGTCTGCTCCAGGTCAGATTCCAGCTTTTAAAAAAATTTATTCATATTCATTTTAACTTTAAGATCTATTTTTTTTCTCTCTTTCTTTCTTTCTTTTTTGTTTGTTTGTTTAGATTTTATTTTATTTATTTATTTGACAGAGAGAGACATAGCAAGAGAGGGAACACAAGCAGGGGGAGTGGGAGAGGGAGAAGCAGGCTTCCTGCAGCCAGGAAGCCCATCTCCTGGCTCAGTCCCAGGATGCTGGGATCAGGACCTGAGCTGAAGCAGATGCTTAACAACTGAGCCACCCAGGCGCCCCAAGATCTATTTTTCTAAGTGAAAAAATTATACCAAAGATAATTTAAAATTATCTGTAGCCACTTTAGGAAACTTCCGACACAAATTGTTCATTTGAGAGGTGTTTTAAAACAAAAAGGGAATAAAATTCCAAACATCTAGCGATGCCCATTTTTGTAAATTTGTATGAGGAAGCTTCTAAAATAATTTTAGATAACAACATTGTATCTTTAAAATTTCCCTTGCACAAAATGAGTCAAATCTGCAAACATTTTAAAACTTGTTCTCTCAGATTCTTCCACAGTGTTACTTGAAACTAATACCCTTTAAACTACTCTTGCTTCTCCCCGTTATATGCCCCTTTATGCATTCTATCCACACTCCTCTTTTGACCCATTTCCCTTAGTTTGGCTTGCCCAAAACTCACAAAGATAAATTGTCTCTAAAGTTAATGCCCCCCCCCCCC
>NC_081559.1:87382122-87404309 GCF_022355385.1 Mustela nigripes | reverse complement strand
AAAAAAAAAAAAAAAAAAAACTTTAAAGCTAGGGGCACCTGGGCGGCTCAGTCAGTTAAGTGCCCAACTCTTGATTTTAACTCAGGTCATGATCTCAGGGTGATTAGATTGAGCCCAGTTTGGGGCTCCAGGCTCAGTGCAAAGTCTGCTTGAGATTCTCTCTCCCTCTCTCTCTGCTCTCCCTGCTGCTTGCACTCTCTATCTCTCTCTCTCTCAAATAAATAAACCTTTTTAAAGAATCTCTAAAGCTAGGTAACATAGAAAGAAAGTTATAGATCAATGTAGAATAGATCTACATAATAGATCTAATAGAGTAGAAATACATAATCCAGGATTCCCAGGTCTGTATCAGTTGGCTTGTATGTTATTAGGAACCTCATATGTAAAACCTTTTGTGAGAAAGGAATAATGAAGATGTCCTAATAGACCCGGATTTGTTTGATTTTTATTTTGCACATGCATATTCCATTGTTACAGCATCATTCATTGAAAAAACTACTTTCAGTATTGAATTGCCTTTGACCTTTGTAAACAAACAAACAAAAAAAGGACAGTTGGTGATATTTATGTCGGTCTGTTTCTACTCTATTTGGTTGATCTGTGTATCTGTATTTTCATCAATACAATACTCCCTTGATTAGTATAGATCTATAGTTTAAAATAAAACAAAACAAAACACTTCTAAACCTAGCTTTCCCTTGAATTAAAACCCCCCAAATTTTAATTTATTGAAGCTTTTGTAAATAATGTTTGCTGATTTAGTTTCCCTGTGCCTGATTTCCTTAGGTGAAAATTAGTTGTTAAGGTTCACCTGTGTTCCCAAAATGTACTGAGTCAAGCTGGACCAAGACAAACCATCCTTTACTTCAGAAGATGAGCAGGAACATATTGAAAACATTTTCAAGCAATGCTAGGACCATATGGTAGGGGAAGGGAAGAAGAGAAAAGTAGCCATTGTGGGGCGTTGTGAGAAAAGGAGGTGGGTGTAATTTAGTGTGTGCAATATGGACAAGAAGAGAAATTGTACCATGCTAAAATATTTTACTTCCTTGACATCTTCTCTCTTCCAAGGTTAATCTATTGACATCTAACCTAGCAAGTTCTAAGTGTAGAAGAACGTAAAACACATAGGAAGCAACAATTTTTTAGAGTAATGTATTACTCTAATTTTTTAGAGTAATTTTTCTTATGTAAAAAAGACCCATGAAATAGAAAAGCTGTCTAAGTTTTTAAATGGTGCTTTTTCTACAAACATAGCAAGCAGATTGCAGAGCTAAAGTCCTTCTGTTCCAATGATAAATGTCCCTTTACAGAGATTTGGCTCCCAGATGGCCATTCTATCTCCATCACCTACTCCCCCTCTAAAGAAATAATACTAGCTGCTGATTTTTTTTCTCTAACCTGAATATATTTAGCTGTCTTTTGCAGTACTTCACATTGAGAGTATAACTCTAAGTCAAGCTAGAACAGTCTCATCTCATTCATTTTGCATGAGTCACTCCTATTTTTTTTTAATCTTAAAGCAATTTGGAAATATTTTTACAATTGTTACACTCTTGTAATAAAAGATTTTGTAATAGTTTTCAAAAAAAATTTGCAAGTGCTCTGTCTTTTTTTTTTTCTTTTAAACCTATTCTCCTAAATTAACACAGCTTGAGTCTAAGCACAGACTATTTCTGTTGTGTTAATATCTTCAATTTGGACAAATTCAGTCCTGGCACAGACTTTTTCTTGCTTTTTGGGCAATTCTTTAAGAAGACACTGGCCTCTAGGATTCTAGGATTTTTCAATTGACCTAATGTTAAAAATCAATGTATGTTTGATAGCCACTGGTTATGGATTCTGTTTAAGTGCTGCATCTTAAACGTGCTATATGTGTATGCATTACCTGAGATGTTTGTGTCATGGCAAGCTGAGTACATACCTAATCTCACCGATTTTAAAACTCTGTGCAGGCATCACAAAACGGCCAAATAAAATACATCACAGGGCTATAAAACTCCCTACAGTTTGTAGCTCTTACAGAATGGTCCCATTATCATTAGAATTTAAAAGTCATGAAAAATTCAGCCCACCTGAAATTTATAATTGGATCAAGAGACCTATATTTGTTTAGATGTTCTCTATCTTTAGAAGTTTTTCCTCTTCCTTTCTTTCTTGTGTTTTTTTTTTTTCCTTTCAGTCCTTCCTTCTTTCTTTTTCCCTCCCCTCCTTCCTCTTTTCCGTGTCTTTCTCTATAGAAAAGAAACTACATTTGTAGTTCTAAATGGCATGTTACTGGCTCTTTTAAGTACATAGAGATGTCACTATACGTTATGTTCTGATGACATGTTCACACGTTCAAAACTGGATATTTTAAACCAGAGAACAAATTAGAGTCAGTTCGGTACATAGGACAAATATTTGAGGACATACAACCATACACGCATGGAAATGATAAAATGGACATTCCAACATTGTTTCTAAGATAATTATAACTGAAATAAATACATTTACAATCTCTAAATCTTCCTGAATTATTCATTATCTGTCACAGCTTTTTCCACAGTTGATCAATTACATTGCTTACTAGAAAAGGATCTTCCAATAGTATTAGACTTAAAAAGCAGTAAAAAACTCTTCCTGGCTTACCATCTCAGTGGTTACATCACTTTTCTATAATAAAGATAGACCTTTATTTCATAACATTGATACATTTTCCTGGAGTGTTAGAGCTGTGTGTACTGATCAATAAGGCATATCGTATATTTGAGGAATCAGTTACCATAATACCAACTATAAAGCCATGCATAAAATAATAGAGGATTCCTATTCTAACCAGGGATCAGAATTCCACAAATATTTCTATAAGCATGTTAGAGCCATACTTATAATTTGTTTTGATCCTAAGCTAATGTGGGGAATTTTTCTAAGAACATAAATACATATTAAATTAAATTAATACATAACATAATTTAGTGCTGAAGTCTAATGCTTTATCTATCATTTTCCCTTAAGCCCAAATGAAAATTTTAGTGCCTGTTCCCTGAACTCCCTGATCTTAAATTTTCAAAAGAAATTTTAAGTGACTCAAATAGAGGTTAAAGGATTTATTCAGCTGGTGTGAAACAGAGCATCTGAAGATGAAGTAGCATCCTAATTGAAATAGAGTCAGCATTTTGATAGGATAAGGGACAGTTGAGAACTTGAACTCATGGTTTTGATTTAGGCAGCAGTTTTTGACTGTAAGGGAACTCATGTTTGGGGGTCATGCCTTTTGCTTGGGGTTACAATAACCATGAGAACAGTATTGGCATGGTCTTACTTTTGCAAGCCTGCGGTGTATGAGATAGTCAAGGTTCCTGAGGTGGAGAAGAGAGATGGTGGGAAGGAAAAGAAAGTGTGTATGTCAGTGTGTATGCATGCACACACATGTGCAGATGCACATGAGCTGGGGGAGCTAGAAGGCAAGAGGGAAAATGGTGATGCTATGTCATATTTATTTAATCCTTTTACACTTTATTTTTTGGCCCTCTGCTGCAAGTGTTAATGGTCAAAGTTTTCTATGGCATAACTCCTCAGTGCTGTTTAAATCATTTATTTAATTGTATGGAGTTAATAGTTTACTCATATGGACCTTTAAATGGTTAAGGGAGAAATGGTCAATGAAGATACCACCTGATAATTTCACAGTATTCCCAAAAGCTCTCAGATGAGTTATCTGGCCAGAAAGGACCATTATTTGGAGGAATTACTTTGCTTTGCCAATCTCACTTGTTTTAGGAAAAAACAAAAAACAAAACAACACAGATTTCAAACTTACAAGCAAGTCTTTACCCTTTATAATATAAAACTGCATTGAAGGTAGGAAAGAGAGAACATTCAAAGGGAGGTAAGGAACTTTTTTTTTTCTCCTAACAATAAAAAGAGGAAGCTTCCAAGAATTGATTTGTGATTTTCCAAGATGAAGGGCCCTCATGATCCTTAGCTGAGGAAGAGGAGACATCATGAGCCTCAGATGCAGGAGACGAGATCTCATAAACTCAGCAGGGGAGGGTACATTGGGTAATGTACTTATAAGCTACCCCACTTCAAAAAGTCTCTTCTAAAATTCTGTTGATGATATAAAATTACAACTGGCCATGTTACTTACCCTGCTAAATATTAAGAATCTTTTTTTTTTTTTTTGGCATTTTGTCTTTAAATAATGGCATATATTTTTATGGAGGGGATGATATGTCACCTTACTTATAGATCCTACCACACTTGGTGGGTACATATTTTGTGTTTTTTTGCTGCTGATCTTTCTCAACTAAAATGTGAGGCCCAGGAATCAGAATTTTTGCCTATTTCTTTTACTGCTGTATTTTTCAGACACATTATTGGTGGTCAATAAATATTTTTGAGGTAATGAATAGTAATCATAATATCATGATTATACTACAAGTATTACATCTCAAAGTTATTTTGATGAAAACAAAACCATACGCAAGAACTTCTTGTCTGTGAAAAATGTGTAGGTGCCTCAGATAAGACTCCAAATTGTATTTTCAAGATGGATCGTTTCGGGAAAAAACACACTGATTGTGTTGGGACCTCAAAATGTCTCAGAGTGTTCCGTGTATTCTCAAAGTGCATCAGAAATCTCCTGCACAATCAGAGCCCTGCTTCAGGTACTGGGAATACAAAGATTCTAACTTAGTATCTATTTCAAACAATAGTTTTCAAATTGCCTCAAAGGGATTGAAGTAATCTGTGAAAAAAGAACTATAGGTGAGTTGTTATCATATTTTATTACCCTCAAGCCAACATATTGAAAAAAATATGTATAGATACTACATATGACCTAAAACAGATCTCTGTAACAAAATGGCTATCAAAATTCCTCTGCACACAGTCAGAAGGAAAGAGATCTCTGGTGTCTCTTTCTCTTCTTATGAGGGTATCAGTCTTATCAGATTAGGGCCTTACCTTTATGACTCAACCTTTATTATCTTTGTAGGCCCTATATCTAAATCCAGTCACATTGAGGATTGGGGCTTCGATATAGACACTGGAATTTTGGAAGGACACCATTCAGTCCATAAGATACTCATTGGTGAAAACGAAAGCATTAAAATAAATGTTTATATACTTCTCTAATTTAACTCCCATTAATTGTATAGGAGACTATAGTAGTTGCTTCTCTGATATTTGGGCAACCTAAAGATTCTGACATGAGCGGTTTTCCTGATATGAGACCCAAGAGGGTAACCTTTTTTTTTTTTTTTAAGATTTTTTTTTTTAATTTTTTATTTTTTATAAACATATATTTTTATCCCCAGGGATTTTAAGATTTTTTAAAACTTATTTGACAGAGGGAGAGACACAGCAAGAGAGGGAACACAAGCAGGGGAGTGGGAGAGGGGGAAGCAGGTTTCCCGCCAAGCAGGGAACTTAATGTGGGGCTCGATCCCAGAAGCCTGGGATCAGGACCTGATCCTACAGCAGACGCTTAATGACTGAGCCACCTAGGTGCCCCCCAAGAGGGTAATCTTATAACAATCCCCAGCACAGCCACAGAGAGGAACACACTCATGTTTAATATAGCCCAAATGACCAGACTTTTAGGGAAAATCTGTTTTTAGTTTGTGAACCACATGAATATGTTACCTTTTCAGATGAGATCGGGCGCATTCAGGGTGGTATGGCCATAGACGAATATGTTACCTTTTCAAAAGTTAAAAAACAAAACTCTATAAAAAGGTTGGAAGCAAGAGCAAGGTCTATTTCCTACTAGTTATTACTGAGAAAATGGCTAACAAAAGATACTCAGGATAATTAGGATATTTGGCTGTGTTGCAGAAACAAAGAGGCTCTAAAGCTCAGTGGCCTAACGTAGCAAAGATGTGGTTCTCATTCACAATCTCTTGTAAATTAGGTAACAATTTAGGTTAAATATCCACATGGTTACTCAAGAATTCAGATGTCTTCTATATTTTGACGGCATCTACGGGGCATTAAAGATTTGCTGGGGCAAAGAAACAAAGAATGTGGAAGATTCATTCCTAAGATCAGAAGTGATACACTTCACTTCCTTCCACTATCTACAACTAATCCATAGTACCAATTTAACTATAATGGAAAGTAGAATGTATATGGAATCATACAGAGTACTTGGGCCATTCCATAATCTGTGCCATACTGGGTCCCTTATAACCACAAATGCCATAGTATTTAATAAAATAAGTCATCGCCAATAAATCACGAATAGAGTAGGGTCTTTTAGATTTTCCTCAGTCATTTGAATTAAGACTTACCAAAGAAATACAAGTCACAAAATACATTTGGAAGGCAAATGTCTTCGGTTATCCACACAACAAAATTATTATTTCCTGATAGTGATTGAATTGAACCAAGGTGAATTCCAGGCTTTGTAACTGAAGTCAAGGAACCCAAGCTTTGTAAATTCAGTCTAAATACACTGATTAGCTCAACAGTGATAGTACTGAAAAGGATCCATCTCACAGTAACAGGCATAGAGTAATATGTGGATTATTTTTATAACTGCTTGTATTACAGAAGTGGGAAGAGCCTTATGATAATAAAAACTGGGTTAGGATGATATCAGCAAATTAAGGTGGACTGATGGGTTTCATTTGTTCTTTGTTTGCTTTCTATATTTATAATTCACTAAATATTTTACAAAGTACCTTTAAAGTTTGGGTGTTTTATTAAGTGATTCAATTTTATATTTTATCCAATTTCCTTTAAGAACCAAGTTATATACTGCATTGATACAGGATGGAATTAATCCAAATTAGTTTTGCCTTCATAGAGAAAAACTGCACCTAAATTACTATTCTCAAAACTTCTTTTGCTGTTATTTTTTAAAAATAAGAGCCCCAGGTTGGCTGCATTAGTAGAGTATGAGACTCTTGATCTTGGGGTCATGAGTTCAAACACCATGTTGGGCATAGAGCTTACTTAATAAAAATAAAATAAGAGATTTGTTCCCAAATATTAGTGAGCTTCAGAATCACTTCACATCTTAGTCAAATACAGATTGCTGGGCTTCATGGGAGAGTTTCTGATTCAGTTGGTTCAGGGTGGGGCTTGAGAATTTGCTTCAGCAACAAGTTACTGCTCATCTGGGACCATACTTGGAGAATAAGTGCTCTAAGTTATATGATACTCAGCTTGTTATTTAAAGATTTCTATAAAATAAGCTGACTCCTGTAGAGGACATGTTCTTTTAAGAAAGAGCCATGTAAGAGGGCCCTGCCTGGCACAATTGGTATAGTATGAGACTTTTGATCTTGAGATTGTAAATTTGAGCCCCAAATTGGGTGCAAAGATTACTTAAAGATAAAATCATTAAAAAGGGGGGGGGCATTTGTTATTTTTAACCTCAGCACCCAGCAGACATGCCGAATATGATAGATACTGAATAAGTTTTTAATTAATGAATAAAGTATCTACTCTATGTCCTCATATCATCATATTTAAGTATATATGGTTAACCCTAAAATGAATTCAGTTCTTTAAAATAATAGATGAAAACCAAGGTTCTCACTCTTCTGTGCTATGTTCATCATAGTTGACTCAACTCGTGCCCTACTTTATGCTTTTTCACGGATTGAAGGTGAATAATCAGCATCTTCATCAAAATAATTTTATCAACTATAAGTTATTAGGGTCAACAGTTGTATAAGGAAAAGGAAGGAAGAAATATTAGAGAAAGGAGTTGGTGAAAATGCAGTCTCAAAATAGGTCTTAGCCAAAGCCCCAGTGAGCCTTGAAGTCTGAATAGTCCCTTCAGAGTTCTACCATGATGCATAGAGGGGGTTGAGTTTCATCCTTATCAAACAGTCATTAGAGTTAGGTGCTCCTGAGAAGGAAGAGTTCCTTTGGTAAGACAGCTCTCTCTAGCCAAGGGCAAATTCCAAAGAGCTGAGACTAAGTAATCTGTGTGTATGTATGTGTGTGTATGCATTAATATACATGTATTACTTTGAATTAATATCTAATTATTCAATAATAAATTTAAAATATATAATTAGTAATTAGTGTTCTGATATTTATCTTAAACTGCTTCCTGACTACATGTAAGTAACTTCAAGGAAGAAAACATGCCTTCTATCTCTTACCACTGTCTTTGCCAGAAGCTTTATTGTTGACTGACTACCGAAATATTGAAAACTAAAAGCTTGATATAATTCTTCTCAAACGTGCAATGAACATTACGAAACTAACGGTGATTTTTAAAGCTATTAAAGTCCACATGCACATAGTTAAAATGTGAAGCATTCTTTTTTTTTTTTTTAAAGATTTTATTTATTTGACAGAGAGAAATCACAAGTAGATGGAGAGGCAGGCAGAGAGAGAGAGAGGGAAGCAGGCTCTCTGCTGAGCAGAGAGCCCGATGCGGGACTCGATCCCAGGACTCTGAGATCATGACCTGAGCCGAAGGCAGCGGCTTAACCCACTGAGCCACCCAGGCGCCCCAGATGTGAAGCATTCTTATACTTGTTTTGTGATGTCATATTCTCTGCCAAATCAGCGATTTAGTTTTATTTGCCATCTGAAGTTACTATTGGCTAGAGATGGATAATGGTGTTAAACAGGAAGTACTATGTAGACACTGAGAAAATACGCTTTTGGGGGTGTCCACATTGAGTGAACAATATGATGGCTTCATACCAAATGTGGACTCCAGTTTCTCTAGCTTAATCACATTAGACAGAAGAACATGAACTACTGTTCATTTTAAGGAACAGGAATTGTAGAATTAAAAAATCACATTATCAATTCTTAATATAATCACAAAGAGAAAGGGGGGATGCTGGGCATTATATCCTAACCATTTGGCAGACAGCAGGTTTAAATGGACTATACTTCAGTGTGCTTATTAGCATAATTGGGAAGTATCAAAACAAATGTCTCCATATGGAGGTAGGTGTAAATATATTCCCTATAGTAACACTTAACTCATTTACTTATCACTCAGAGCCCATTCACTTACCAGCATATGGTTATTGGATGTGTACTACCTATTGAAAATATCAGTGATTATATGGAGAAGGTTTTCTCTATGTAGATAAAGAAACCTCTGGATACAAAAAGAGGAATTTGAGCAGTTTTTGAATGTCTTCACACATGTCTGTTTCTGTTGTTGTTCCTAATCTAAAGCAAATAAACACTACAAATCTTCCCAGTTTAAGTTCTCACCTTCCACATGGATTAGTGTGGCATTCTTTAAAAATCTGTTTTATATATCATGAGCTCCTCAGGATTAGGACCATGTCTTACCCATTTTTGGATCCCTTAGGGCTCTAGTTACTGGTACCACATGTAAGCACATTATAGGTGTCCATTGAATCATGTAGATACTAATGTGATCTAATACATTTTGATTAATTTAGACTATACATAGCAATTATGATATTCCAAAAATCTAAAATTATACATTTATTATTATTCTTAATTTAAAAATTCAATTTATGTGCTTGGGAAAGAGTATATTTCTAAGGTGATAGAAAAATGCAGAGGAAGGTGAAATTGAAATAAAGGAAAGATAGGGCTTGGGGTTCAATAGCAATTCAAAAAATATTCCTTGAGCACCTGCTAGCTTCAAAGCAATGTGCTCATTGCTAATAGAACTTAGTCTTTCCCTTCAGTGTACTTAAAGAAAACTGATAGGGAGTGAAATTTGGCTTTTCAAATATAAGAAAGTTTGTTTAAAAAGGCCTGACATTGGCAGGCAATACAAAACTGATACAGAAACCAAGAAGAAAATAAGCAATCATTTAAATATTTTACAGTATTTACCTTGGCTTATGAAATGAGTTGACAGTTAAGTATTTCTAAATGTTAAGTGAATGGGTAGTTGTGATAATTTTAATTTTAAGTTTAATGATTAAATAAGGCTTCACATATACATACAGCAAGAAGATAGCATAGGTTAAAGTTAAAAGAAGATTAATTTGTATCAGCCTCAGTCATCTTAAATAAAATACCCTCAACCGTATTTGTATATCTAAAAATAGGACAGATCATTATTGCATTTAGCATTAATTATTTTATTTTTCAGCAAAACAAAGAAGTAGCAGACAGGCAATTCTAGACATAAGTACATTCTTTCTTCAATTAATTAAATTTTTTTTAATTATGAAGAGATAACTAGAAGTGTTATGACCTGAATTCAAATTAATATTTGATTAAATTTCACAACACAGCATGGAGCTATAACTGGAATGAACAGTTTGATGAAATTAAAATTACTTAGTAATACATATTAAGCTAAGTAAGTATTAAACTGCTTATTTCTTAGGGTGTAATAGCAGAGACCAGAGTCCTGATTTAGATTTTCCACAAACACACAATCCACTCAGAGATCTGGGGCTGTGTGAGTGGACAATTCTCAGTCTAAATTTAGTTTGGTACAGCCCTTCAGACTTGTAATGATGCTTTATAAAGCTCTGCAAATCATTGATGATACTGATAGGCCAAAGGGAGGGAAGTTGTTATTTAAATCAGTTATGTGGGGCAGTGCCTGGGTAGCTCAGGTTAAGATCTCAGGTTCCTGAGTTTGAGCTTCACTTTGGGGATCTGCAGTCAGTGGGAATCCTGCTTCTCTCTCTTGGCCCCTCCCTGCATGCTCTCCCAGTCTCTTTCTCTCTCTGTTTCTAAGATTTTTTTTTAAAAATCAGTTATGTGCTTAAGATACACAAAAATAAAATATAACCCCTAGCATCTGCAAATGTGAAAGAAGCAAATCCATGGGAATCATTTGGAAAAGAAGCATCCTGAGTCAGGGGGAGAAATTCCTAATTAGTAGCTCCTAACAGACGTTCTTACCGAAAGACAAAGTTGAGAGGGAGAAAGGTTGTGATGAAGTCTTAGGGTATAAGTGAGGTTCGGTGGAGTGAGGTCCAGAGCCAAAGACCAAGAAAGAATTCTTGAGACATCTTTGGTGCAAAATGGTGGTTGGGGACAGGCTCTGTAGGCAGAAAGAGCTGCTGTCCAGGGCTTGTGAGGAGTGGCCCATTACATGCTTGCAAGTAAGCATATAATGGCCCAAGTCTCTAAGGAATTTAGGAAGGAGGGTTTCCAGGACCTTGAGGGGCTAGCTATTGTTGGGAAAAGGTTATTCATTACCAGTAATAAAAACTTTGTTGTGAGACCCTTTAAATGTATATCAGTGGGGCATGTGTTTGGGAATGATTGTCAACACTTATCTTGGAGGGTTTAGAGATAGTTTTCGAAGGAATAGTTAAAGTAGACTTCAGAATTCTGGTAGGGGGTAGGTCGGGCAGGCTAGGGTTGCCTTTTGCCCTAAGCAAAGCCTCCAGGTGGAGGAAATTGAGTCCCTAGAGGAATGTCACTCTGCCTTTTACAGGGCTTGTCAGTGGGTACGGATATTTAATAATTTTTCTTCTGCCTCTGTTTCCCACATCAGTTGGGTTGGGAATTCCGTGACCATTCAGATTGTCTGGTTCAAGACACTGTGCCAGCTGCTGTAAGAATGTAGTGTCTTCCTTCAGTCTCTTCCCCAGTGTGCTTACAAGACTGTAGATGGGGCAAACTGCTAAAATGTAAAAGAGAACATGGTAAATGCCGTAGCAAAATTACAATTTATAATGTACTTTAAAAATATGGAAAGGTCTAACTCTGAGAGCAAGGAGGAGAGTTAAGCAAAACTTTCTAGGACAGAATTACCTTTGAGATAGTCTCAACAGCACTGGGTCAGATGTTGGTAGTGATGAATGCGATAAAGACCATGAACCAGGCTTTGGCTAGAACAGGTAGTTCGGTTGATGAGTGTGGAAGTAGTCCTGAGAGCTTATTCTGGAGAGTTAAGTTTTTATCTTTGCTCAGCTAACTATCTATTGAATTATGGATGAGTCACTTAGCCCTTTGAGACCCAGTTTTCTCAGCTACACATACAGGGAATTGCACTAGAAATCATTAAGGTCATGCCAGTTCTAAAATGCTCTGATCTAAGAAGAACACATTGGTTCCTGTTTTGAATGGCCTAGAATGCTAAGTTGAGAATTTTATTTTTTTAATTTGTTGGCAACTGAAAATTTCTGAAAGTTTTCTTAGCAACATAGTTGTATGGTTAAAGTTATACATTTGGATGATTAACCTAGTGGAGATATATAGGATGAATTTTTGTGAAATTATTATGTAGAGTCTGTAATGTTCCTAGGTAAGAGGTAATGAGGGACTAGGAGAGGGAATATATTATAAAAGCTGAATCTATAAGACCTGTCCTCATTATTAATCAATGATAATGGGAGAGAACAAGGAAACAGAAGAATAAAGTACATAGCTTCTAGCTGCAGTATTTGGGAGGATTTTTACCAGACCAAGTTAGGAAAGTTTTATATTTAAGGATCAATGCAAGCTGTTTGGAATTAAGTTTTGCAGTTGCCAGCTGGAAATGCAGGCTTAAATCTTTTGCTTTTAAGATATGGCTTAGAAGAGGGCTTGCAAACTCAGATGCTTATAAGGACTACTGAAGTGACAGTCTATGTTCAAAACAATAAAGATGTGGGGAATAGAGCACACTGTAAAAATATGCCCTTCCAAAGGGAGTAGCTGCCACTCAATTACAAGAGCTCAGTGCCCTTGCAATTGTAGACTCTGCTCAATATATATAATTTTCCTCTCAAACCTGAAGATGTTTTTTGCAATTCTCATGTTGCTATCCATTACAAGAAGACAACATGGAAACAAAGACTTAGAAGATTTAACTGATTGTTTGTATTTTTAGGTAGACAGGTCTACAATCTACAATCCACATATTAAAAAAAGTAGAAAATGAATTTGATTTAATGTTTCGAAGATGTTTTTAACCATGCTTTATTGATTGACTTGGAGAATGCATTAGAAGAGCAAGTGGTTGTATTTTGCTGGACACTTCTAAGTCTCCTCTGGTAAGAAATCACAAGTCTCAATTGTTAATAAGCTCTATGTTTTCTATGAAAAGAAACAGTTCCCCAAACAGATGGTTGATGGCAAGATTTTGCCACATTTCTCAAATATTCTTTGTAAAGTACCAGCAGCCAGATTTAATTCTGTCTATGAGAAAGGAGCAATGAGTGCATCATGAAATCAGACATCATTAAGTACAATTTTAAAAAAATCAAATGGAACAATGTCTTGAATAATAATTATAAGATATTATAAAAGCTCTCTTTTGAAAAGATTTTTCAAATGTGCAAAGGATTGTCAAGAAAGTGTTAGAACATGACAATAAAGAATATTAAGGTGGGTGACAAAAATTGAAATTGTGTGTGCATGTGACAGGGGGCGGGGGAGAATTTATATGTGGAACATACTAGGTATTCAGTAAGTACTTGCTGTGCATGATTTTGCTACTCTTGCTGATCACAGATTTGTCCTGAATTTCTTCTTCTGGCAGCCATCTGTAGAGCCCGAGAGACTTGATTACCAACTTTTTCTCTTCCCATTAATCCCCTCTATTCTGGTAGACCTTAGAGCCTTACTGTTTTCCTTTCCTGGTCTATTATTAATTATTTCCTTATAACTCTTTGTTTGTTTGTTTGTTTGTTTGTTTTTTGTCTCCTTGACTTACAAACAACCTCAAACTTTCTTCATGATTTAATAAACATTTTTTTTCTAGTTATCTGATGCTATTTATTAAACAGTACCAGTCCAAAATTAGGGACCTAAACATCAACCATTTTATTCTGCTGTTGGATGTCATGAGTCAGGAATTAGGCAGAGCACAGCAGACATGACTTGCTGCTCAAAGGTGTCAGGGCCTCTGCAAGGAAGTCCTAATATCTCAGGGTAGCTTGAAACTCTAGAGCTAGAATTAATTGGAAGGCTTTTCTTCCCCGCTCCCATGACTGGTGCCGTCTTGGCTCAAAGCCTGGGCTTAGCCGAAACTTTCAAATGAAACATGAATACTTGTCATTCTTATGGACTTGCGCTTCTCATAACATAGCAGCTGGGTTCTGAGAATGAGTGTCTAGAAAATGATAGTCCGAGAGACCCAGGCAGAGGCTACATGATTTTTTAAACATATAGAAGTATTTATTTATTTAAGAAATTGTGAGAGAGAAAGAGAAAGCACAGGGAGGGACAGAGGGAGAGAGATAATCCTCAACAGGCTCCCTACTGAGCAGGGAGCCCCACACAGGGTTCAGGCCCAGGACCCTTAGGTCATGAACTGAGCCAAAATCAAGAGTTGGCTGCTTAATCAACTGAGCCACCCAGGTGCTCTGAGGCTGCATGATATTTGATGACCCAACCTTGAGTCACAGGTTGTCATTTTCATCATCTTCTATTGGTTGTAGCAGTCACCACCCAGATTCAAGGCTAGAGACATAGATTACATGTCCTAATGGGAGATGTGTCAAAAATTATAATCATTTTTAACTGATCATTGAAAACATTATAACCATTATAGCCATATTTTAAACCAATTTTTGTCTGTCTGACTTTCCATTAATTCAAAGATATATTTCCTTTAAATAACAAATTTCCTGAAAAATCAGCTTAGAGTTGCTATCCACATATTCTCACTACGACTCTTCCATAATCCCTAGGGATTTTCCTCTTGTCAGTATTATCCCACTGAACTCCTTTCTAAAAGTCACAGACCGCTTTCCAAATACCAAATCACCATCTCTTCAGTTTGCTCCTTGATACCCGATCAAACTCAGTAAGGTTTTACTATATGCAATATACTCTTTCTTCAGTTCTTATAATAACATCATGAAGCAGGTAACACTCCCTTTTCCTAGGCCATAAAAATAAGACTTGAGAAGTTCAATAATTTTTTATAAATTTATTCAAATGATAAATATATGAGACAAGCTGGACCACCTTAGGTTATAAATATTTAGCTATCTCTATCTACTGTAACTAAACAAGAGAAAATTTAACACAATATGAATGAGCACTCACAGCATGAGAAGATAATTCAGTTCTGTTTGTTCTATCTACCGACGGCTCTAAATTTATTATGTATGTATGTATGTATGTATGTATGTATGTATGTATGTAAACTATGTGGATTTTGCCTTTCTGGCTTCTTTATTTTTTCTCTTTCATTACTTCTTTTTATTTGAATATAATTGACACACAATATTTCATTAGTTTCAGGTGTATAACTTAGTGATTTGACAAGTTTGTATATTATGGTATGTTCACAACTGTAGCTACTATCTGGCCTATTATGTGACTATTACAATATCATTGCCTGTATGATCTGCCTTTTATTCACAAAACTTACTCATTCCACAACAGGAGGGTCCCTATCCCCTCCACCCATTTTACCTAATCTCCTACCCACCTCCCCCCGGTAAGCCTCAGTTTGTTATCTGTTATTTATAGATCTGATTCTACTTTTTATTTATTCTTTTTTTTAAGATTCTAATTTATGAGTGGAATCCTATGGTATTTGTCTTTCTCAGTCTGACTTGTTTCACTTAGCATGATACCATCTAGGTCTCTGTTGTCTCAAATGGCACAGTCTCATCCTTTTTATGGCTATGTAATATTCCACATTTTGTTTATTTGTGTGTGTGTGTGTGTGTGTGTGTATTTTTTCTTTTGTCTTTTCTTCTGTTGATGGACACTTAGATCACGTCCATAATGCTTCCATAATGCTGTAAATATTGTTGAAATAAAAGAAATATATGTATCTTTTTGAGTTAGTGTTTTTGTTTTCTCTGGATAAATACCCAATAGTGGAATTATTGGATCATATGATATTTCTATTTTTAACACTTTTAGAAACCTTCATACTGCTTTCCACATTCCTACCAACAGTGCATGCGGGTTCCTTTTTCTTTACATCATTGCCAACACTTGACCTTTCTCATATTTTTGATTTTAGCCATTCTAACAGGTGATATCTCATCATGGTTTTGACTTGCATTTCCCTGATGATTAGTGATGCTGAGCATCTTTCTGTGTGTCTCTTGGCCATCTGTGTGTCTTCTTTGGGAAAAAAAAAACAAAAACAAAAAGGTCTATTCAGGTCCTCTGCCCATTTTTTTTAAAAATAGAATTTTTTTTTTTTTTTTGGTGTTGTGTTGTTTGAGTTCTTTATATATTTTGGATATTAGCCTCTTATCAGATATATCATTTACAAATATCTTCTCCCATTCACTAGGTTGTCTTTTTATTTTGTCAATGGTTTCTTTTGCTATGCAAAAGATTTTTATTTTGATTTAGTCCCAATAGTTTATTTTTGCTGCTATTTCCCTTGCCTTAGGCGACATATCTAAAAAATGTTTTTATGGCTGATATCAGAGAAATTACTCTCTATGTTCTCTTCTAGGATTTTTTTATGGTTTCATGTCTGAATCTTTAATTCATTATGAGTTAATTTTTGTGTATGGTGTTAGAAAGTAATCCAGTTTCATTCTTTTACATGTAGTTGTCTAGTTTTCCCAGTACCATTTATTAAAAAGGATGTCTTTTCCCCCATTATATATTCTCTTTTTATTGATTTTATTTCTGTATACTTACCATAGAGTGTTATATTGGTTCCAGGTGTACAATATAGTGATTCAACAATTCTAGGCATTACTCAGTGCTCATCATGGTAAGTGTACTCTTCATCCCTCTTTACCTACTTTATTCACCCATCCCCTTACCCACCTCCTGTCTGGTAAACATCAGTCTGTTTTCTACAGTTAAGTGTCTGGTTTTTGTTTATCTTTTTTTTTCTTTGTTTTGTTTCTTAAGTTCCATATATGACTGAAATCACATGGTATTTGTTTTTCTATGACTGATTTATTTCACTGAGCATTTTACTCTCTGGATCTGTCTATACTGTTGGAAATGGCAAGATTCATCCTTTTTTCCCCCCTAGTATATATTCTTTCCTCCTTTATCATGGGTTCATTGACCATATTGATCATGGTTTATTTCTGGGGTCTCTATGCTGTTCCATTTACCTATATGTCTGTTTTTGTGACAGTACCATACTGTTTTGATTATTGCAGCTTTATGGTATATCTTCAAATCTGGTATTGTGATACCTCCAGTTTTGTTTTTCATTCTCAGGATTGTTTTGGGTATTTAGGGTCTTCTGTGGTTCTTTACAAAGTTTAGTATTATCTGTTCTAGTTTTGTGAAAAATGCCACTGGTGTTTTGACAGGGATTGCATTGGATCTGTAGATTCTTTTGGGTAATATGGATATTTTAATAACATTACTTCTTCTAATTCATGAACATGAGATATGTTTCCATTTGCTTGTGTCATCTTCATACCATTTTCTTTCATTATTGTTAGGTTTTTGGAACATAGGTCTTTCACCTCTTTGGTTAAGTTTATTCCTAAGTATTTTATTATTTTTGGTGCATTTGTAATTTTTTTTAATTTCTCCCAAAAACAGACATTATTTTTTAAGTTAATGCTATGCACTCATCAGAGTTACTTAATTCTACCTCTGGATACACCTAGGAAAAAAGCCATCAGCGTCTTGTGTTCTACTAACTTCAATGCAAAAGGATCTTGCCTGACCCTTTTAACCTGGGAAAGTCATCATTATCTTTAGTGTCATTTTCCAAGTCTTGCAAAACTAAGTGGTTACTATTCAAAATGTGCATAAACTTCAAACTTCTACCCCAACATAAACACAGACTCAGCCCCATTTGCTGCTGGCTATTTGATATATTTGACATACTGTTGCAGTTTCCAGAAAGCATTTGGGGGCACAGGTAATGACTTAGATATTTGGTTGATTTTTATTTAGTGGAAAGAGAGTTTGATTTGGATGCCATGGCAGCAAAAAGGATGACTGGCCAAACTCATTTGGAATGACCAATTACAAGTCCTCACTGGTTAGACTTACCAATCATCAGCTGGCTAAGGAGGGGCCACAAGGAAAAATTACATGCTAGCTTTGGCTAAGAATGACAGTTCTTTGTTTTCTGAGATCAATCCTGCAAGTGTCTTTTAGGACTAAAACTCGGGAACATTTCTCTAGTTTTGATCCCCTGTCAAAGGAAAGAGAGAATATAAAAATTTTAAAGTACATTCAGAAAGGAAAAGTTCTTCTGTGCATATGTATATATGCGTATCAATTGATAAGAACAAATGAAAAGGTGAAGGAAAGTGAGATTGAAGTTAGGAATGGTGTCCAAAATTATATTCTGAAGTAGACTCCACACAGAAGTACACTTTCCCTCCTTTAAGCTCTTACAACACATACTTGATACAACTCTGTATCTATTTTATTATTTAATTATATAAATAGATGTCTTCTCTGCTAGATGGTAAGGCCCTGCATGTTTTATTAACCTTCGAAAGAAATGATTATTTTATTTATGTTAACTCCCTAGAATATAACAAATTGTCTTTCACATGGATGATGCACAATAATTCTTCTTCAATTTAATTGGATTCTGTTTTCATGTTTGAAAATTCAGTGCACAATATGATGCCTAAGTAATCAAAATGAACATTGCAAAATCTCTTAAGATTTCCTGTGAAAGCTGACATATGGATATTTCAGATAGGTCCAGACATTTCAGATAGGTCAAGGACCTGTTATAGTATTTGCATGAAACAATTTTGTTCTAAGATAGTTTAAGACTCAGTAAAGGTGGTGTTCTCCCTTACTGCATTGAGTATCATAAACATAAGCATAGCTTTCCTGAAACAATTGGTTTGTCTGGTGGTGTTTCACGGGAGTAAACTGTTCACACATTGTTTCTGCCTTTAAGGAACTTAGAAGTTAGTATCTTAACATTTACCTAGATAGCAGTTTATCAGACTTAAAGTGATGGAAAATTATATCCAGTATTATCCTTCTACTATGACTCTCAGGGGCTCCACATCCACTCAGTTATTCAACTACTTGGAATAGATGACTGTGTAAATTAAGGACACATTGTATGTACGGGACTCTATCTGAGTCATATATATGATAATTTATATTTTCTGACCTCAAAGAGATTATAGCCTACTAGAGAGGCTCACATGCACACAATTATAAGAAAAAATGAAACTAATACTTACACTTCAGTATGTTCAGGTAGCAAGGGAAGTATAGAGCATGCCAATGTGTGCATAGACAAATCATGAAAAATGCCATGGAAGGGCTTCTTGAGTCAGGGGTAACTTAGTAAGAAAGCATTTGAAAAGGAAAAAATAAAACAGTTGATCCTTGAATAATGCAGGAATTAGGGCCCTAATGCCCCCAACACAAATGAAAATTCCTGTATAACATCTGACTCCCCCAAAACTTTACTACTAATCACCTCCTGTTGACTGGAAGTCTTACCAATAACATGAAGAATTGATTAAACCATATTTTGTATCTAATATATCTTAAATATTATATTCTTACAATAAAGTAAATTTGAGAAAAGAAAATGTTAAGAAAATCACAAGATAAAATACATTTATAGTACTGTATTTATTTAAAAAAATCCATGTATAAATGGACCCTTGCAGTTCAAACCCGTGTTGTTCAAGGGTCAACCATATATGCAAGAGATGTAAATGAGCATGCCATGTTTGCAGATTGCAATAGTCTAGATTGTTGGACCATGTTGTATAAAATGTGTGAAAACAGTAGATTCTGGAGGACACTTTATGCCATGTTAGTAAATTACTATGGTACCCATTAGGTAATAGCAATCACCGAAGAGTATTGTGCATGGGACAGACTTGTTCCTCCACGAGCCCTGTTTTTGTGGCAGCACTCTGGAGGATGATTTATTAAGGGATGAAAGTACAGGTAGAGTGACTAGAAAGCTACCGCAGCAATTCAGAGGAGCATGAAGACAGCCTGACCTTCTAATAGAAAGGGAAGGATTAGAAGAAGAGAAATTGAGGAAGTTGAATTAAGACAGTTTAAAAATTGATTAATCCTTAAGATAAAAATGGTAAAAGTGAAGGAGCAATTATCACATCACTATCAATAGGTGGTTGGTTGATGATTATTGTGCTATTTAGCCAAAGTAATGATGATAGGCGATTATTTTCATAATATATTAGTCTTAAAACATTTTAAAACTCATTATGGACATATCAATATTATTTGATAAGTCAATAATATTGATCCACTCAACCACATGCAGTTTTCTTTATTTAACTGACTATATAGAAATGGATGGTCATGCAGAGAGTGGTTACTGATTAAGAGAAATGGTGGCTATAAAAGTACTTAAAATAATCCATAGGTAGTTTTTGTATCCATCAATGTCAGCCACTGTCCAGTGTCAATCAGGTCTTGAACTTAAACTTATTGAAAAGATAATAAATAAAATAGGCTATTCCATGATGTCTCCTATATTAAGTTTAATGATCTGTTTTATCATGCTAGTGTGTGATGGCATATTGAGAGGTAAGAAAATCATTTTTGCTCATGCATTCTATTAAAATCTGCACCTGAATATTGTTGGACCAGGTAGAGCTTTAAAAAGCAGAAAGGTTGTAAGCTTGGATGGGAGAGAGGTGGAAAGGGGAAGATTTTACAATAGTGAAGTGAAAATGAAACATCAGGTTTACTTTCATGTTAAAGAATTTTGACAGATAGGAAGTCTATAAATTGTTATTTTTACAATTTTGAATTAAAGAATCCTTATATATAAACATTTTTACAATGTGAATTAAAAAATCCTTATATATAAACACTGGTCCTGTGTGCCTCAGCCATTTTTCCTTATGGGTAAAAGTGAGGAACCTTTAATTTGTAAGGTAAGAGCCTGAAAAAGATTGGTTACTGGGGGACATGAGAGAGTATTTTCATCAGGCTGCTTCTGGCCAGATGTAACTTGAACTGTTGCTTCATAAACTAACTCTACTGGTAGCAGGCCTTCTAGCCCTTGATGGATTGATGGAAAGCATGACACTTAAAAATATTTACTTAAAGCAACATTATTTTTTTCCTTCACACTTAGGCATGACTAGAAAGTCACACCATGTCTAGAAATGGCAGCATATATATGTTTTCTTAACAGTACAACCATTTTATGCTCACTGTTTTAAAATTTAGACATTATTATTAATCAGATATAGTGAGGCCAACAGATCAGGAGACAAGTGCCACTGAAAGGATAACTTTTTACTCCCAATTTCTAAGGGGAGGAGGCATACCACATATGCAGGTGTCACATGGGGAAGTCCCAGGGTCAGTAAGGAGGCAAAGGGAACAGGGGGAAAGCATGGACAAAAACCTCTTCTGTGGTTTCTATGTGAAGAAAAGGACAAGGCAGGTAAGCAGGTTTAGAATTGGCAAGTTTGCATAATTCCAGTGGACTCTGGGGTCTAGCAGCTCTTTCTAGATGTCTGGTACCGGGCCCTGAGTGCTTAGGGGCTGGGAGCTAGTAGCCTGGAGCTTAAGAGCCCTGGAGAGTGATAGAAGAGGTATTGGGATGTGGGCTTGGATTGGTGGTTCGCATATGAAAGACACCCTTACCAGTGAATCCTTTACTATCACCTCTAGGAATTGGCCACCCTTGGGAGTAGTCTCTCTAGGGTCAGCAAGGCCCCAGGCTTCAAAGCTTCAGAAATATACAAAAATAAATATATAAATAAAATAAAGAGGCATGATTAATATACTTGTCAATGTCAAAGTCTTGATATTAACTCACCCCAAATTAGAAAACAAACAAAAAGCTAAACAAAATCTGTTCTTACACTCGTTAGTCTCACTAACAACTAGACTTCTTTTTTTTTTTTTTTAAAGATTTTTTTTATTTATTTTAGAGGGAGACAGGTGAAGGGGGCATGGTGGAGGAGACGGCCGGGAGGGGAGCAGATTCCCCATGGAGCTGGGAGCCTGATGCGGGACTCGATCCCAGGACTCCGGGATCATGACCTGAGCCGAAGGCAGTCGTCCAACCAACTGAGCCACCCAGGCGTCCCACAACTAGACTTCTGAGGTGGTACTACTGTTACTGTTAAAGCTAAAAAAGTGTAGCTACTAGAAAATTCATAACTGCCATTTGCTTTTGTTTTCCAAAGACTTTAAAAACATGTTATAAATTCAAAAAAACTATATTTAAGGTAAAGGAGTATTTCTTTTCTTATTTATTTGGTGAGATAAGAATATAAGCTGGTATTAAAAATCACCTGGGAGAAAAAAAATATAAGGATATTGTTTGCTACTTTTGCCTTCAAGCAGAATAATACATAACCTATTTACAGAAGGAGGGGATCCATTTTTTTTTTTTTAAGATTTTATTTATTTCTTTGACAGACAGAGATCACAAGTAGGCA
>NC_081559.1:87342200-87372122 GCF_022355385.1 Mustela nigripes | reverse complement strand
GGAGGGTATGTGCTTTGGTGAGTGCTGTGAAGTGTGTAAACCTGGTGATTCACAGACCTGTACCCCTGGGGATAAAAATATATGTTTATAAAAAAATAAAATAACAATAAAAAAAAATCGTGAATTTTATTTTTATCTATCTAATATTTTTTTTCTATTCCTGCCAAGAACGGAGAAAGACATTCTTCTTTAATTTTTTATAGTGTTGTTGAGGTATGATTAATACATAAAAAAAAAGTGCACTTACATAATGTATACAGTTTGATGAGCTTGGACATATGAATATACCCATGCTACCACAACCACAATTAAGGTGATAAATATATCTATCCCTTCCAGAAGTTTCCTTGTGTTACTTCGCTTTTTTTTTTTTCTGTTAAGAAAACTTAAGATGAAATCTTTTTCTTAACAAATTTTGAAGTGCACCATACTGTATTGTTAACTATAAGTGCTATGTAATACAATACACCATTTGCTATAACTCTTGTTTGAACTATATTTTAAATCAAGAATTTATTTTCTGTTTAGATGAACCAAAATATCTATAAGCATTTAGCCATACAAAAAATGTCTGCTGAATTCTGCATCATGTTGTTTTTTTTTTTAGGTTTAGCTGTTGTAGGCATAGAATGATCAATGTTTATTACAAGATCTACTAGTATCCCTATAAAACAAGGAGATCCCTTCTAAATGCACATTTCAACCTGGTTATTCCTGACATAAGAATAGTGAGATATAATCGTAGGGTTTTCAGATCACGAACATAATCTTAACAGTGCACATTACAGCCTAATCCTGGAGTCAATTAATAAATTGGTTGAAATAGCAGTTTGATTAAAATCTCAGATGTGCTAATTCGTGTTCCTAGTGCCCTTTAATTAAGGCTTTAATAGAGTCTGCAATTACCTGCAAATTTTTTCTTTGTCTTAAATATTTGTGCTTTATCCTTAACTTTCAAAGCTCCTTCAACTCACCAAAGCACAAGAACAACTACTCTTAGAAATTGAGTTAAAACGTAGAGAAATAACTACCTTTTCCTTCGGTCAGATGAATAGTACTGTATGACTTTAAAACAGTTATTGAAATTTAAGTTGCAAATGCATACTTAACTTATGGTACTGTATGACTTTAAAACAGTTAATGAAATTTAAGTTGCAAATGCATACTTAACTTATGGTACTTTATGACTTTAAAACAGTTATTGAAATTTAAGTTGCAAATGCATACTTAACTTATGGTTGTGTTGGTTTTTGATTTGTCACTGTTTTTGTTGTTAAAAAATTACTTGTGGTGAATTTGATAGCATTTTGTGGACTTTTAAAAAAAAAGATTTTATTTATTTATTTGAGAGAAAGAACACAGAGGGAGAGGAGGAGGGAGAAGCAGACTCCCTGCTGAGCAGAGAGCGGGATAGGATAGGGGGGGGTGTCCTGGAGTTCCATTCCAGGACCCTGAGTTCATGCTGAGCCAAAGGCAGAAGCTTAATCCACTGAGCCATCCAGGCACCCCTGTGGATATTTCTACTTAAACTGTTTTGGATTTAATATAGAATACTTAACACTCAAATTTATGGTTTTTGTGTTGAAATTTTAACTATGGGAAAATACACGACTTTATCTCATCTTGTTTTTAACTAACATTTGTGAGCTTTTATTCTACACCAGGCATTGTTCTGCTTCACTTTATTTCATTTATCAGTCCAATAATTGAATTCAGTAAATGCGGTTGTTAACCACATTTTAAAGAGAATAGAATTAAGAATAACAGGTTTGAGGTAAGTGGTTTGCAGTTACAGGCATGTAAATGGCAGGATTATAACTGAAAGGCAGGTCTGTTCGACTCCAAAATTTATAGTCTTACCTATGATAAGCTTATCTTAATTGTTTGAGTTTATTGAATTGCTATTAACTAACTAGCACTTGACGGCTCAGGTTTAAATTTCTGTTGTGTGATATGACAAATGTTTCTATCAAACTTTCAAATACAGAAACTAACTTACTGATTACTTCTTTCAAATGGGAAATACAATGCATTGTTATTGTCTTGTGGTGAATCATGACTTCACAGTGAAGAGGTTATTATCCCCCCAAACTTTTCTCAAAAATAAACAAATGAGCAAGTAAACAGACCTCAGTTCTGGGGCACTTTTTTTTTTTTAAATAATTAAATATTCCCACATGAAAAACATTACATTATAAAGCCCACTTTGGATTTGACGGCCATCCAGAACAACTTCCCTCCCACCCACAAAAATGTTCTTTTAAGAGAAGAACCGAGTCTGTTTATAGAAAGCATGTCTAAGACTGATTTGCAAAACAGAAATACTGTAAAAATAGTGGTGCTTGGGTGACTCAGTCACTTAGCCTCCAACTCTTGGTTTTGGCTCAGGTCATGATCTCAGGGTCTTGAGATTGAGCCCTGCCTTGAGCGTTCCATGCTCAGCACAGAGTCTGCTTAGGATTTTTCCCCTCTTCCTCTCCCTCCCTCGCTTCAGTCCTCCTCTCCCTCCTCCCCCTCTCTCAAATAAATGAATATATATTTTTTAAATACTGTTAAAAAATATGCTCTAGGCCACATGTTGCAAAGTACCAAAGCAATGCAAAAAAAAAAAAAAGTAGTTCCTAGCTTAGTTTAGAGGTATGCAAATAAAGATACCAAGTTATAAGAAACATTCTAGCATATTCATTGATTTAAAATAAAAAAAGGTTATTTCAAAAAATATATAGACACTGCACTTATAATTGATAATTATAATTATAATAATTGTTTGAAAAATTGAAGAAATATCCTTATATGTTTTGAAATCACTAATGTAATGTAGGAAATTAGGTTTAAGAAAATATACTAATAGTTCCTGTTTCATAAACTCTTGAAGTAAGCTCATTGCAACACTGGTACAATCAGATATTAAAAGGAGTTGAAAAGAAATTATAATCACTTTGTATAGGAAAACATGTTTAAAACTCATATGTTACCAGCTTTTTCACAGATATTCATACTTTTTAAAATGCAAACCTACATATGAGATATATATATATGTCTCATATATGTATGTCATATAAAAATTGTAGGCCAGCTCAAATCCCAGCAGCATTTCCACAGATGAGGGGTTTGTGGAAGGAATTTTGTTAAACGTTGACATGAATATTCAGAAAAGTATTTAAGAAGAAGTTGCTTGTTTTTGTAGGTATTCAGCTCATACAATAATTTAAGCAATATGGAAATGGGGCAAAGACTGAAAAATAATACAGTGGAAGAAAACTATATATTTCAGAAAAGATCTAGTTTATATGAAAATTAACAATTTTAATAAAGGAAACATTTACACAATAAAGAAAAGTGTATGCCTTTTAACTTAAATTACTTAGACTATATTTAAATACTCAGGAAAATAAATAAAATGTTCATTTTTATTTGATCTACTAATATTCAAATAGTAGGTATTTGGGTTACTACATCTGTTAGAAACAAAATACAGATGAAGCAATTAAGTTTAAAAATATTTTTTGTATTAAATGTTAATATCTGACATTAACCAATGAAATACCTATTATTTAAATATTTTAAATGCATTTCTAAAAAAGCAGTGAGGTTTATCAGAAAATCTTTGCTATCATGATAAAACTAGCTTATAAAGCAATAGTAAAATGCTGGTGCCAAAGCCTCAGAAAACACATATTTCCTGATAATTCTCCTAGCCCTATCCTCTCTTCTCCTGTTTCCTTATCTACTATTATTTCCCATTTTGATTATGCAGTTCAGTGTGGCCCGTCATTTTATGTCTTTATTATTTCAGGGTCTTTCAACACAAATAACCTGTTATCTTTTCTTAGAGTACTTTTGATGTAGATAATTTGTCACCATATTTATAGTAAACAATTAGAAAGTAGTGCTCATATGTAATATGCATTACATATTTTAAAATTGGAATGATACAGAGATTAGCACGGCCCCTGCGCAAGGATGACATGCAAATTTGTGAAGCATTTAATGGTTTTTAGACTTTTCACATTTACTGTGTTGTACACCTGAAACTAATGTAACATTATGTCAACTGTCCTTTAACTAAAAAATAATAATAATAAGGGGCGCCTGGGTGGCTTAGTCGTTAAGCATCTGCCTTTGGCTCAGGTCATGATTCCAGGGTCCTGGAATCTAGCCCCACATCAGGCTCCCTGCTCTGTGGGAAGCCTGCTTCTCCCTCTTCCGCTCCCACTGCTTGTTTTCCCTCTCTTACTGTCTCTTCTCTGTCAAATAAATAAAATCTTTAAAAATAATAATAATAATGAGAAAGTAATGAGATGACATATTTAAAACCACATTTCTGTGTTGAGGGGCTATAGACTCTGTGATTATAAAAGTAAATATTGAGCAAAGAATGAATTCTTAGCAAATGTTAACTATGGAGGAATTTGTGGATTATCTCCCTAGTATCTACAAATAAAATCTATAAATGCCCATCATCCACCATGGTATTCATTAGAAGGTACTGTTTCATAATAAGCAGGGTGTTAACTAATATATATTGATATACTTTATAATTCTTAGCCTACTTCATATAAAAATAGACATTTCTACATGTTCTATTATAATTATGACATCTTGAATCCCCATTAGTAAAATTAAGTGTAATAAAGTTATAAAATGAAGAAACGGGTAGGTAATTAGGTAGCACTGAATCTAGTAGTTAAGACTTAATTTCATTGATAGCAATTTTAAAGTAAGAACAGGCAATAAATCCAGACTCTACTCTTCCTGATAAGTTTTATGGGCAGGCTATAAATGCTAAACATCAAAAATGATATTTTACCAGGGATTAGGGGCACCACAAATACTAGTTGACTGAGCCAAGGAAACACATTCTTAGGTAAAGACTCTTTTATACTTTGTAAAATCAGATCTGTGCAAAGGAAGAAATAGGCTGAATTCCTGATAATTATGAAAATTAGAATATTTGGTAGGTGGATAGGGAAGATTAAGAGTTACAAAAACTTTAAAAAAGGATGTTCAGAAACTTTGGAAACACTTCTTAGACCAATGTTGAGCTATGCGGAATGGGCACTTGGAATTGGCAGAAACAAAGGAACTCAATCTGGTGAGGAAAAAGGTCATAGGAACAAAAAGATGTATTGACTGATCTCTGAAAGGAGAAACTGTATCTGTTTTGATTAATGTAATTAGGTGCTCCTCTTCCCTATAATAAGAGCATTGAGCACATCACCTTTAGAATAGTCCAACTGCTGAAGTTCATTCTTTTGTAAAATAGAGATATATCTGGAACCCAATATCACATGTTTAGCTACAAGATACGGCAGAAGAATCTGGCTTCCACACGGGCATAATTAAAAGACTGTATTTTAGTTATTCTTTAGTATGAATGCCACAGTTTCCCTACTTAGGAGAGACACCTGCAAAAGTTTTCATATCTCCTCTAACTTTACTGTTGAGAACAGAAACAATTGAAATTGACATGTTTACCCAGCTTGACTCAGTCCCGAGCATTCTTCATCTGGACTGTTTTAAGAGCTTTCTAATAAGATTCTTTGCTCATGTGATCTCACCACTACCCTTGCACTGTTTTATCTTTCTGAAACAGAGATCTGACCAGGTTACTCTCATAAATAAAATCATTCATTGCCTTTTTACTAGCATAAATAAAACTCATGAGCAAAGCCCTCCACAATCTGTTCACTTAGCTCTTTATTGCATTTGTACACTCTTGTTCTCCTCTTTTCCACTTGCCTTGGTTCCTGAAAGCCCAAATTTCTTATCCATTGCCGGGAGTCATGCCATTTCCACCACTGAGAAAGCAATTACTTCTTACCCTCACTCCTATCTCGACTTCTTATTCTCAATTGTCCATCTGGTGAACACCCAACTCCTTGTGGTCAAGGACTTCATTTAAATGTTGTCCCCTCTAGGAAACCTTTGCTGACTTAACCCAGCAAATTTTAATGTATCCTTACTCCAATTTTATTCCATCAAGTTATCAGTTTCCCATAATTATTTAGTTACATAAACACTTTAAAAATGAAATGTACCTGGAAGGAAACAGTTTTTTAACTGTTATATTATTTGAATAGAGCTTAGCATATGCTAAATTCATATAAACTTCTTTGACTGAGTAAATGAATAATACTCAACATTTATGAGACATTTATATTTTTCACATATTATGAAGCTACTTTGGACTTCATAAATTTTCTAACTTTAATCCTTTGAGTAAATTTCAGCAACAGAATTTTTTTTTTGGAAACAAAACTAAACTACTCTGCTACCCTGCAGATTAAATTTAGTTAGTTATGTAATTCTGCCCACAATTAAATGACCACAGTTGTCTACCTATTAAAATATACTGGAGAACCAGCCTTAAAAAACGTTTTTAGCTCCGCTGAAATTTGTTCACAAACTGAAGTTTCTACCTTTAGAAGCATAGAATAGTTCTCATACTTATTTTTTACTTAAAATTAATCTGTTCTAAATGTACACTTCCTGCATCCATCCAGTGGTTATTGAGCTACTAATATTTAAAATTAATTTGGTGAAGGACATCAATGTAAAACTCATAGCATAATTTTTGCAGTAAGGAATCGATAGCTCAAACAAGATCTTTCCCCTTTCATAATCAAAATGAGCAGAAACTCGAGTGGCTCCCCATTTCCTCTTCTCTCCTCACCACAGGGCCCGCAATCCTTTCAATGTACCCTTGCATGAGTAACTTTTGAAGACCCATATTGTCATGATTATGTTAACTTTCACATACTACACTTTTTAAAAATCCCTTCTTAAAATGAAGCAGCTATAAAGCAATATGCTCTTCTAAATGCAAAGCATGTATGCATTTCTCCATTTACAAATAGAGAGTGTTTTTTTTATTTTTTGTAAAATGCATTTTAGATATCCTTGATTTACGTTATTCTTAACCCTTGCCCCTCCCCTAGAGTATAAGGTGGAATAAGTAGATTTTGCATTAAGATATCTGTTGCAAATACCACCTTCTATTTTTTGTAACGTAGTTTCAGTAGGAATTTCCCCCTCTTTTTCCTTTTTCTCTGTGCCTTTTTTACACTAAATAAAAAATTCATATGATAATCAAAATTTAACCCACATCTTATATATCCTTCTATATGTTGTCTGATTAGTGCAGAGAAAAAATAGAATTATCTCCTCCTCTGCTAGATATCTTGATGCTTGTGATAATTCATCCTATGATTGCAATAGCCTTTTTTTTTTTTAGCAACTATAATTTCTTATTGGTTCATACATGCATATCAGCAGTACAATAAGACACACTTTTTAAATGAGTAATAATTGTTTTGCAATATAAAGACTTTGATTAATCAAGGAAAGCATGCATTATCTTGAGTGTGCTCTGAGAGGTTAACTAAGTAAGTGTTTCCTTTTAAAAATACATTTGTTCAGGGGTGCCTGGGTGGCTCAGAGGGTTAAGCCTCTGCATTCAGCTCCAGTTGATCTCAGGGTCCTGGGATCAAACCCCGCATCAAGCTCCGCATCGGGCTTTCTGCTCAGTGGGAAGGCTCTTCCCCCTCTCTCTCTGATTGCCTCTCTGCCTACTTGTGATCTCGCTCTCTCTGTCAAATAAATAAATAAAATCTTAAAAAAATACATTTGTTCAACTATTGATTTATTCATTAGCCGTTTTTGAGACATCTATTCTGTGTGCATTCCAAAGGACTTTTTTTCCTAAGTGGTTAGACAGCTAAACCAGGTAATTGAATAAAAATATTTCATTATCCAAGGGAAAGCTCTTATTCTGTTTGTGATCTACATCACTATAAGCAAAGAGAATTTTTAGAATTCTGAATAGAGTTGCTTGTGTTTAATATGGCATACTTCATGTAAATTATTTTTTATGATCTTTGCATTATAGAGAACACTAATGAAGAACTTGTTGGCAAGATGGGAAGCAAAAGGGCAGTTCAGAGACTGTAGATTATTGGAAAAGAAACCCAGTAGTGATGCTTACACATTAAAGATAATCTTACCATAAAAGGAAGCAAAAAAAATTTTTTGGAGAAGACATCCAATCTTCTGTTCAACTCCAAAAAATGGAAATTCACAAACGACTTCTTGAGTCTAGCTTTCTGGTTTTACTGCCCACCTTCCTCCCAAACTGATGTTTATTAATCAGCTCTAGTATCAGTTCCATCTCTATTCATACACTGTACTTAACCTGGTTCTTCAGCAATCTCAAAAGCATATTTATATATTTAAAAATATATAATTAAAAGAACTTGTTCCTTATAAGTCTTAGGATCAGGCAGTTGGCTATACTTTACTACTTTTTCTTCTTTTACATATTATGCAAATTTTTGTAGGCTTTCTTAGGTAAAAAAATTTAATTTTCTCCTTTACCACAGTAATTGTGAATCTTAAATTACACTCAATAACAGTATTTCTCCAAACTATAAATATTTGAATTTTTAATTAGGCAAGAATGATATAAAGTATAAAGACAAGAGATTGAAGACACTGAGAAATATTGAGATAAAAGGAAATTTCTAAATCTTTGACTTATAGTCTGTTCTACTCAAAAATTTTGACTCTTGTGAAGGGTGCCTAGGTGGCTCAGTTGGTTAAGCATCTGCCTTTGGCTCAGGTCATGATCTCAGGGTTTGGGGTTGAACAGGCCCTGTGGTGGCCTCTCTGCTCAGCAGGGAAACTGCCTCTCTCTCTCTGTCCCCCTCCCCCACCACCCCAGCCCATGTTTTCTCTTCCTCTCGCGCACGCAAATAAATAAAATCTTCAAAAAATATTTTGACTTTTGTGTATTTCATTCACAAAAATAAGAAAGGGACTGAAGCCTATGAGAAATCTGAACAAGACTGTGGTTTGACAGCCAATTGATTATGACTGATCGGTGACTTCGTCATTAGCAATTTGATCACTGTTTTCCAGTTCCCACAATCTGCTCATCCAGCTGTCCAAGGAATGCTGCTGAAGTAGGCTGTCTGCATTCTCTCTCCCATCTGCTGTTTTTATTTTTACACTTTAATTATGAAATTTGGTCCAGAAAAATGGAAAATTTTGCAATATTTTACAACTACAGTAAATTTTTCATAATCTTAAGAAAGAGTGGTCAGTCATGTGTATAAGGACACTGGACAAGATCTCACATGACCAGGGTTCTTACTCCTCTTTTACCACCAACTAGCTGAATAGCACTGGTCAAATATTGGATAACTCTCCTTTTCTGTGATTCCATTACTTGAAAGGACTAGGTTGTTGCAGATTATGGACAGAGCAAAATATTAATATTAAATCTTAAGAAATTACTCCCATATAGATATATTGCTACAAAAACAGATTTAAAAAATCTGTCGCGCGACACCTGGGTGACTCAGTGGTTTGAGTGGCTGACTCTTGACTTGGCTCAGGTCATGGTCTCAGGGTCGTGGAATCAAGCTCTGCATCAGCTTCCACACTCAGTGGGAGTCTGCTTCAGGATTCCCTCTCTCCCTCTCTCCTCCAACCACCTCAAATAAATAAATAAATAAATAAATAAATAAATAAGTCTTAAAATAAAAAATCTGCCTAAGTTCAGATCTGGCATAATGGACCCCTGGGTGGCTCAGTCATTAAGGGTCTGCCTTCAGCTCAGGTCATGGTCCTGGGATCGAACCCTGCATCAGGCTCCTGCTTCTCCCTTTCCCACTCCCCCTGCTTGTAATCCCTCTCTCACTGTCGAAAAAATAAATAAAAATCTTAAAAAATAAAAAAAAGAACTGGCATGATGTCAGACATATAGACTGGGTCAGAATAAAGAGCCTAGAAATAAACCCACACATATGTATTGTCAGTTGGTTTTGACAAACGATGCAATGGGTTAAAGACTATGTCTTTAACAAGTGGTGTTGGGAACGCTGGGTATCTATATGCAGAAAAATAAAATTGGACCTATATTTTATACCACACAAAAAACTCAACTCAGGGGGCCCCTGGGTAGCTCAGTCAGTTGAGTAGCTGCATTTGGCTTGGGTCATGATCCTGGGGTCCTGGGATCAAGCCCAGTATCAAGTTCCCTGCTCATTGAAGAATCTGCTTCTCCCTCTGCCCTCCTCACCCTGCTTGTGCTCTCTCTCTTTCAAATAAATAAGTAAAAATCTTCAAAAAAAATCCAACTCAAAATAGATTAAAAACTTAAACATAAGAACTGAAATTATAAAACTCCTAGAAGGAAACCCAAGGGGAAAGCTTCATGGCTTGGTTCTTGGTAATGATTTCTTGGATATGACACTAAAGGATTAAAAAAAAAAGGTAAAAATATAGGTGGATAATAGCAAACTAAAAAAGTTCTGCACAGTAAAAGAAACAATCTTTTGAGTGAAAAAGTGACTCACAAAATGGGAAAAATATTTTCAATCCACATATTAGATAAGGTTTTATTACCCAAAATATATGAGGAACTCCTAAACTTGATAGCAAACAAACCAAGACAACAAATAACTATTAAAAAAATGAGAAAGGGACTTGAACAGACATCTTCCCAAAAAAGACATACAAGTGGCTAACAGAATATGAAAAGATGACCCACATTATTAATCAAAAGGGAAATACAAATGAAAATCACAATGAAATATCACCTCACATCTAGGATAGCTATTATAAAAAAATATTGGTGTTGATGTGTAAAAACTGGAACCTTGTACAGTGTTGGTGGAAATGTAAAATGGTGCAGGAGCTATAGAAAACAATGTGGAATTTTTTCAAAAGATTAGAAACAGAGCTACCATATGATCCAACATTCTCACTTTTAGGTATTTATGCAAAAGGGTTGAAATTAAAATCTCAAAGTATTTCCATCCCCATGTTTGTTACATTATTATTCACAATAGAAAAGGTGTAAAGACAATCTAAATGTCCATCAATGGATGAATAGATAAAGAAGATGTGGTATATACTTATGATTAGATTTTACTGTCTTAAAAAGAAGGAAACCTTGCCATATATGACACCATGGATGAACCTTGAAAACATTATGCTAAGTGAAATAAGCCAGTCACAAAAGAACAAATACTGTATGATTCTACTTTATATGAGGTATTTACAACAGTCAAACTAAAAAAACAAAGAGTAGGGGTGCCTGGGTGGCTCAGTCAGTTAAGCGTCTGTCTCTGAAGGGCTCATGTCATGATCTCAGGGTCCTGGGATCCAGCCGCACATCTCCCTGCTCATCAGGAGGCCTGCTTCTCCCTCTCCTTCTGCCTCTTTGCTTGTGCTCGCTCTGTGTCAAATAAATAAATAAAATGTTAAAAAAAAAAAAAAGAGTAAAAAGAATGTTGCCAGGGGCTAGGAGTAGAAAGAAACGGGAAGATGCTATTCAGTGGGTATAAAATTTCAGTTATGCAAGATGAATAAATTTTAGAATCTGCCAAACAATACTGTGTGTATAGTTAACAACATTGTATACTAGTTAATAATACTATATTATACACTTAAGATTTTGTTAAATAAATAAGTGCTAGGAATATAATGTACAACACAATGACTATAGTTACCACTGCTATACAGAATATAACATGTAGCATATATGATATATATGAAACTTGTTAAGAGAGTAAATCTTATGAGTTCTCATTAAAAGGAGAAATTTTTTCTCTCTTTTTTTTTCCATTTCTTTTTTTTTTTTTTAAATTTCTACATAAGATTATGTATGTTGACTAAACTTATTGTGGTAATCACTACATAATATATATGAGTCAAACCTTTAAGCTGTGCACATGAAAGTTAAATAGTGATTTATGTCCATCACGTCTCAGTAAAACTGGGGAAAAAAGAAAAAATACTTAAAAATTTGTTAAAAGGGTAAATAAATCTTGCGTTTTCACAATTCAAGAAGGAGTAGTGTGCGGGAGGAGGATAATAAACCTAAGGACACTGGGAATGGTTCATCACTCATATACCTACTGATAGATTCAAGACACTGGGGCTTAACATTTGCAAAAGAACTGAAGCAGTAACTGGGACCAGCTAGGGGTGGAGGACTTTTGGAGAGAAATCGTAATTATCTTGAAGATAATCTAGAGCCATTGAAGAGTTTGTAAAGTAAGGAGATAACGTGATTAGATTATATTTTAGAGCTATTATTTTTCTTGAAAAACATGGAAAATTGGTTGCAGAGAGCCATAAAACTGGAAAATTAGACTAAGAAGTTCCTATTAATTTTTGGTTTATAAATCTTTCCTTCTAAATCCAGGCAGGAGATGATAATGGTGTAAACTGAGACAGTGGGCATGGCTATCTAGACAAATGGGAGAAAAGAGGAATTCTTAGGAAGTTTAATTGCTAAAACTTGGTGATTGGTTTATTATCCTCAGGTTCTATTTCAGAATATTTCCTCTTCTCTCATCCTTCCTTGGAACCTTAGTTCCATGATGAAGATTTAAAATCACCTTGAAATTTATTATTTAAATTCATTTAAAATCACCTTGAAATTTATTATTATTATTATTATTATTATTATTACTACTACTACTACTACTACTACTACTACTACTAAACTTATTCCAAAATATAAATGTAAATGGATACTTAGCCTTTTGAAAATCTGGATTATCACTGACACAGAAATATTGCATTAAGGTGCTGTTCCAGGAAGTGGATTCTGCACAAAGTAAAGACTTGGTATTAAATGTGAGCATGCAAAACTAAGGAAGTACTTCAGACTGCAGAAAATTTGTGATATGTAGTTTTGGCAACATTTAACCAAAGCAGAACCAAAAAAGGAGTTTGATCGTTATACTACGGTGATATTGGGTGGCATTTTTAAAAACTATAAATGCTGGATTCATAGTTACTATGTGACCGGGAACTAAGATTCTCGAAATATGATGAAGGTGACATTTTTGGAAGAACATCCAATATTTGCAAACAAGGTTTGCCTAGTAATTGAAAGTTGGCTATATATTAAAAAGACTTACCGAGTTTCACCATGAATTTTAGTAGAAGATATAAGCTGTATGTCAGAAAGTTAAAATTGAATTTATTTTCCAAAATGAAATTGTTTTAAATATCGCCTAGTGAATTTATCTCTGAAAAGCATTATCATATAATATTTACTCTTTCCGGACCAGATAATGTAAATGGCTGTTTCCTGACTTTGAGAATCTTTGGGCCTAAAATGGATGACAGAAACAATAAACATAGAAAAGCAGACAAATGAATCTCCACCATATAGAAATTCTGAGAGGCAATGCCTTGAAAGAAGATAAGTTGAAAGAAAATAAATTCAATAAGGAAGGGCTTATATTTTGTAAGTGACCCTATGCAGGAAATTAAATACATATAAGCAGATATGAGACAAGAATTGGAAATGTTCTTTGGGTATTCCTTTCAACATTCCCAGTGTCTGTAATGATATTCATTGTAGAGCACTTTCGTATCTATTATCCCTCTTTTTAAATCCTTCAAGTATATTAAAAGTTATTTACATATTATACATATTTACAATCCAACTCCCAGGAGCCAGTCTAACAAAGTTTCTACAGAAATTGAATATCAATTACTTAAACCTGAATAACTGTATGCCCAAAGTTTGTTTCCCTTTACCTTTTTTATTCTCCTGTTCTGTTCTATTAGTTAATTAATTTATTTCTAGGATGTTTGTCTCTAGGCATTTTATTGCATGTATATGCTACTCAGAGTATATATTTTTGAATTATAATTAGCATATTCTTATTTTCTCCTTAAATACTTTTTCTTTGTGAGTGTAGTTTATTTGTTCTTTTCCATTTAAGTTAGTAGGTCTAAAGTCTTCTGTGCTACCACATTCAGAGGCAGAATTGCTTTATCCCCTCTCCCATCTACTCCCTGCAGTCTTTCTCTGAAGCTTATACATTCTCTTTAAAATCAGCTTCAGCAAGATTTGAAGAAGCCCGGTTTTAGTTTTGATTTCCTTCTTCCTCTTAGTTTAGTTTTAAAGTTCCACCTCCACACGATTCTTTCCTCATCGCCGCCAATATAGAAATTGTGTCCACTTCTTTCTTCCTTTAACTTTTACTTTCTCATCTTTACAAAAACCGTTTTGAAGATCTGTGCTTCCTTGCATTCTGAACTTTGCCTTTAGCAGAGTGTACTATCATCACCAGAGGCTCAACAGGAACAGCAAGAATGAGATAATTACCCTTTAGCCAATGTTATCTTCCTTTTAAATGTTGAAATAGGAAAGGTAACCAACTGTAACAGAAGTCTATTGATACTGCCTAACCTCATACCTTCCGTGTCAGGCATGCAACCCTGTCCCACCAGTGCCAGCTACACAGACAGAACCTCCGATGTCAGGCACAGAAGCTGCAGCTTGCTTGATTTTCTTGATTTTCTTCTGATGTTCCAGAAGGGGTTGATACTCATCATCCATAACTAATATTCAAGACAATTAATACTTGTGTGTATGAGCCACAGGTGATAACACCAGTTTTAAAAAGCTCCGCAGATCAGCATGCTTTTCTTTTCCAAATTTATCTGGTAAACCTTTCCTAACATGTATGACAAGTATTTTTACTGCTTTGTCTTCAACTTTAATACATCTGATGACTTCACCGAATTACTGGATCAAATTTCTGACTTTGCATTTTCTTCTGTTGACTCTCATTCAAAATTCTCTGATTTTTTAGATATTTTAAATATTTTCTCCTTTTTTTCTTAATTAGTTAGAGAATTGTCAGCACAAAAGCAGGCCTTTATCATGAACATACCTGGCTTATTACTTTCTCTTTTTCATCTTGCACTATACTGCTTTCCAGTGTGGAATGCATTTCCCCCAGAAGGAGCATTCCATCTCTAGTCACAGGAGAAGTTAAATGGCTGCTTAACTTCACTCCCCTAGTGGCTTTTATCTCTCTCCCGACCCACACATTCAGATGCAGAACACCTTTTACACTGGCAAACAGAGCATTTTTGCACCCAGGATGTCATTCAGCAAAGCTTTGTGTTTTCTTAAGTAGAACATATAGGGTTCAAATATAATAAATAGCCATTCTCTGTTCCCACTTAGAAAAAAACTTAGATTTCCCATCAATCAATTGAACTGCTCTGTTTTTGTCCTTGAAAGTTAACTGCTTCTACTCTAAAAAGTTCTTTAGTGGGACAGACCAACAGTTCTGGGCATAATCAGGATTTAATGATGCTAAATGATGCCTTCTAAGCTCATGTCTTCCCTTTCTGAACCCTTGAATTTTGGCGCTTTTTCAGGTGCATGGCCAATAAGTGTGGGACTATCTTATCAGAGCCTTGGATGCCTACTTGGTGGGCATCTGGAGCTGTAAACCCTGGTAGCAAGTGTCTACACCTGGTGTCTGAAACTATATACCCAGTCAGCCCCAACTCAAGCAAAGTTTTGATATTTTCACACTTGAAAGTACTTTCCTCTTTCCAGTTTTTCTCCTGATGAATTTCTATACACAAAAATATTGAAGTAATACTTCCTAAAAATAGGCAATGTTCTGAGCACTTTGTATGCTTTAACTCAGGAGATCCTTAGAACATCCTGTTGGGTAGATACTATTATTATTTTCACTTTACAGATAAAGAAACTATAACACAGAAAAGTATTCTAACTTGTTTACTGCAAATAGCTAGCAGATGACACAAGACGATTGGACACTGTATTGTCGTCTTCTTGTTAAATACTTTATTATGTGTGTAAAAAAAAAAAAAGTAAATTTTAAATAAATGCAAATAACCCCAAATCTTAGGCAAGTGCATCAGAATGTGTTTGAATTTTGTACACAAATATGAGAACCCTTGTGTATTTTTTTTTTGTTTAAGGTAATTTAGCATATTTGCATTGTCAAATTTATATACTTAATCTTATAATATTGTTCCAATATCTTGTTATTATTATTTTTCTTTTTTTTTGGATATGTAAGGTATAATTCTATTTTCTTTCTTCACTATTTGATAGCTATTAAAAAAATCTTTGTCCTACTAGAGATTACTTTAACCTTTTTATATAACAAACTTGAACTGTATTTCTCTTACTATCAGTTACATTCATATGTTATATATTGATTCTTCTCAAAGAAGAAAAATTTAGCAAGTTTGTTTTTTTTTCTAATCATAGTTGTTTTCCAGTTTTAACATAATTTAAAATTTTTCAGTTCAGATTTACTTTATTTTTAAATTATGTGTTTCTTTGTCCAAAAATTAAGATGGCATTTGTATTTAGTTTGTTTTAACCATTCATTATGTTAACTCAGTGTTCACTTGACATCATGCTGACCATGAGATTTTTCTTATAAATGTTCTTAACTTCTTTATTTTGATTCAGCTTTCAAAGCACTGCATATTTCAAACAGGAATATGTCTGTGAAGATTTTTTCCATGTTATAAGTGTGGAAATTACACTGTTAAACCATGTGTGTCTGAGAATTTTCTTCTTTTTCCTTCAAACACTACACAGTTATAGAGTTCTTTTTTGTAATATTTTCCCTCAAAACTCTCTTAATTTCAGTGTCTTCAAGAGGTAGTGATATAGAAAAAGTTTAATGTCAAACTGATATTATTTCTTTGTATGTAAACTTTATTGATTTCTGCCTAAATATCCTTTGGAATTCTCTTAATCCATGCACTTAAAAAAATTCACCAGGCTCTCTAGGTATTGGTATACTTACGTTAATAAACCCAGATTCTAACTCTCCTTCAGCCTAGGTAAGCTATCCTTTCCAGATTCTAATTATTACTTCTATTTGTTTGTCACAAATATCTAATTCTATCCTGTTGTCATATATATATGATATAACTCTTTTTGTTTGTTTGTTTAAGTACTCTGCTTGTAAATAAAGTACATGTTTACTTTCCATAATGTTTATCTTTTCTTTGTCCTAATATCTTAGCATCTTTCTTCTAAATGTTTTGCAAACTATTCAGAATTTTCTCCTAGACTTGCTTTTATTTCTTGCAGAGATCTTTGTGGGTTTTTTTTCTAATTTATATATTATTCTATCTCACCCATTTATTAAAAGTCTCTTGAATTGGGGCACCTGGGTGGCTCAGTGGCTTAAAGCCTCTGCTTTTGGTTCAGGTCATGATCCCAGGTTCCCTGGATGGAGCCCCATATTGGGCTCTCTGCTCAGCAGGGAGCCTGCTCCCCCCCCACCTCTCTCTCTCTGTCTTTCTGCCTACTTATGATCTCTGTCAAATAAATAAATAAAATATTTTAAAAAATTGCTTGAATTTGTATCCTATCTCACTTTATTTTATAGTCCAAGATTTCTTGAATTTTATTTTAAAAGTTAAAGAAAATTCTGAAGTTATTTTGTGCTTTCTCAAATAAAACTATACTCAACAATATTCTTTTCTCTGTATCCATGATGCAATACTAAGTTTCCCTATATTACAGTATTTATTCATGGTTTCCTAAGAAATTTGGTTTTGCTTTTTAATTGTTAAGTACAGAAAATTCTAGCAAAGCCAGCTACTTTGGTATATTTCCTTTCCCCCTTCCCCTCATTTACTCATATCCTTTTAGCTCTTATGCTGACATAGAGGTTGAAGAGAAAAACCTTTAGTAAAGTCTCGGGGTTTTATAATTGCTAAAAGATGGAGCTCCTATAGCAGTCCTGTGCTTATCTGACTATGCGGGAGATAATTTATCACTTAATAGTTTGTAGAGTTTCGTAGTTTTTATTTTGTCAGGAAAAATACATGTAAAAGTACATCCCTTTCATACTACACCACTCTTGTGAATCTGCCAATATCTCCTAATTCCTACCATAATCTTCCCATTCTTGAATGCAAAGAGCATGGCTGCCTATTTACTTTTCTGAAAATGCATCCCATTAAGAATAACTAAATTAAAGAACCCCATTCCTGGCTGTGATACAGTAACTGAGGCTAAACTTGCTACCCCACAATGAACAAGTAGAACACTAAAAGAAAAATGATGAAACAAATGTCTTTACATTGGTCAAAAATCAGCCCATTGTTGCTATCCCTGAGAAGAGAAATACAAAATAGATGAGCTCAATGATAACCAGGACTATCTTCCTATAGGCACCTTCCAGATTGCAGGGAAGTTTAGGAAAAAGTATTCAATTTTATTTCTAAAGAACAATGAGAAAACACAATTTAAAACATTACTAAATATTAAGGAATGAACTTAACAAAATTTTTGTATAAAGTAAAATGTCGCTTAGGACAATTAAAGACAGCAAAATAAAGGGAGCAATATGTAAGGTTTCTGAATTAAAAACTTGAATTGTTAAGATTATTCCTCCTATTTATGTATAAACTCAGTGAAATCTGATTTAACACCCAACCATCACTCTTTTACCCCCTAGAAATTGACAAGATCCTAAAATTCATAAGAAACATGAAAGATGTGACATAGTTCAACAAATTTAAAATGAAAGAACAAAGTTGAAAGACTTATGCTACCTAAGTTTGTGATCATTATACAACTGTAATAATGAAGACAGCATTGTATTGGCATAAGGGTACATATCAATGAAATAGAATAAAGGTTTCAGAAATAGACTTAACATGTAACTGATCAATTTAATTTTTGAAAAAGGCACCAAGCTATGCAATGGGAATAATGATAGTCTTTTTTAAAAAATTATACTCAAAGCCCTGATATTCTAAATATAAAAATAAAAACAAGTATTGAATTTTAATGCCATATGTTGAAAATAACTCAAAATTGATTATAGATCTACAAGTAAAGATGTAAAACTATCAAACTCCTATATAGCTGAAAGTTTTCTTAGATTAAACACAAAAGTAAAAGGTATGAAAGAGAAGACTGCTAAAAATGAAAACAAAATTTTTCTCTGTGAGAGACACAATTACAAAAAATGAAAAAACAACAACAAATGAAAGTAAGGAACAAACTAAGAGAAAATATTTGCAATATGCATATCTGATGAAAGACTTCTTTCCAGATTTTATAGAGAACTCATATCTGAATAATAAAAAACAAAAAAAAAATAAAGAAGTAGGCAAATGGTTTAGAAAATAATACGTAAAGAGATACGGAGATGGCCAATTTATACAACAAAGATTTTCAGCACCACTAATCATCAGGGTAATGTAATGGATAAATAATTTGTGGTATATCCACATGAAGTAACATTTCCCATGGAATGCCATATGGCAATGAAAAATAATTCTGCTGCATACTACTGATGAATGTGGCAACATGGATGAATCTCCATGTACTCAACACATTGCATTGAGTAAAGTAGATATCAGTAGTAATCCTTTGTAATTCCATTTATATGAAATTTTACAAAAAGGTATAAGAGAAAACAGAGAAATAGAGAGAGCTTTTGGTGTGATGAAAATATTTTAAATCTTGATAGTAATGGTGGTTACACAAGTGAGTCCATTTTATTATATTGTCCTAGTAATGTCAGGAAAATTGTTCTACAAATTTCAGGACAGACTGTTCACTTTTTGTGGAGCAGGGTGCCTGCATTTAAGGGACTAATATTCAGATAGTGTGAGTTAGTCTTATACAGTTTTCCTTTGACTAGTTTTCCTCTGTCTTCTTTGAAGCTTAATATGTTGCTGATACCTATTACCAGTTTTCAAGGTTATTGAAATTTGGCATTTTTTTTAACTTTCGTGCACACTTAAAAAAAAAAAAAAAACAACTGACATTGCTAACTAGCAGTCATTTATACCTCAGTGTAGCCCTCTTCTCTAAAACCCAAGGGGATTTCTTTGCATTCACGTGGACAAAGACTTAATTCCATTCCTTCATTCTTCCGGGACCTTGAAAATAGCCAGTTCTCCTGTCTTAACTTAATTATGGCATGTAGTTAGTAAGTTTGCATAACTATGACTATTCTGCAAAATATTTACATGCATTTCTGTTTACCTGAAGCCTTGCTGTGTTCTTATTTTTCACACATTTTGAATTTTTGAGATGCTTTTACAGTTTCGCTATGGCTGAATAATGAATTCTAATTGTTATGCTGTGTTTTGCCTGAACAGATAGGTCCTTGAGCCGTTTTAAATCAAACATAAAACTACAAACACCCCAATAGAAAAATTGACAGAACAGGCAAGTTACAATAAACATGAAAGGATTTAACTTCATAAGTAATCAAAGGAATGCAAATTAAACAGTGAGATATCACATTTACCTATTGTCAGGAAAAAATAAAAATATTCATTGTTTTAAAAGCTTCAGGGAAAAACGCTGCTGGTAGGAATATCAATTGCTTTCTTAAAGAGAATTTTGAATGGATATTTTTAAGAACCTTTAATTGTATATTCTGTTTTGCCTAGAAATTCTACATCTAATAGCTTTTTCTAAATAATCATACAAGGGCACAAATATGTAGGCACAATCACATTTACAAATGCTTTTTTAAATCTTAAAATCTCTACATTTCTAATAATGGGAGTAACTGATGGTATATTACATAAATCACATCTGCCTATTATTTGATGGCTCAGAAACTGTTCATCTGTAAAGTATTTCATATTGATGTCACAAATTTTGTTTAAAATATATACATATGTAGAGAAAACAATCTGGAAATGAATATACTAAAATGTTAACCACCAATTTCTTTTTTTTTTAAAGATTTTATTTATTTATTTGACAGACAGAGATCACAAGTAGGCAGAGAGGCAGGCAGAGAGAGAGGAGGAAGCAGGCTCCCCACAGAGGAGAAAGCCAGATACGGGGCTCGATCCCAGGACCCTGGAATCATGACCCGAGCCAAAGGCAGAGGCTTAGCCCACTGAGCCACCCAGGTGCCCCTAACTACCAATTTCTATGTTGTAAGATTAAAGATATATTTCTTATTTTTTTCTGTTTTTTTGTTTTTGTTTTTGTTTTTTTTTCAAAATGTCTAGGGGTGCCTGTGTGGCTCAGTCATTACGTGTCTGCCTTCGGCTCAGGTCATGATCCCAGGGTCCTGGGATTGAGATCTGCATTGGGCTTCCTGCTCAGTCGGAAGCTTTCTTCTCCCTCTCCCACTCTCCCTGCTTGTGTTTCCTCTCTCACTGTGTCTCTCTCTGTCAAATAAATAAATAAAATCTTTAAAAAGAAAAAAGTCTAAAGTCCACATATAGTGCTACTTTTATATTCAGAGTTTATATTCAGATTTTAGGCATATGATTAACTCTATATCCCATGGGCCCATTTCATACCTCTCAGTTCCTTTGCAGTCTGTCTGCATTTGGTCTCATTTGCATTCATCCATCCTGTTGTCTGGGATATTCCTTAAAAGGGAAAAAAAGAAAAAAACATTTGATTTTTCCATAGGTTTCTGGTGACTTGTTCATTTCTAAGTTTGTGTAAGTGCATAAGATCCGTAATACTTTAGCTATACTCTGTCTCTTCAGTCTCATCTTCAGTCATTGTCTCAATCCTCATTTAGTCTATATTTTGGTCTCAGAAAATTCCCCAAATCATCTTTCTCAACCTAATGCTGTACTTATATCAGACAAAGTAGATTTAAACCAAAAAGAGTAGTAAGAGACAAGAAGGTTGTTATGTAATTATAAAGGGGTTAATTAAAGAAGAAGATATAACAATGATAAATATTTATTCACCCAATATTTAGGTATTTAGGAATACCTAAATATATAAATATATAAAGCAAATTTTAACAGATCTGAAGATAATTACAGCAATATAACTATAATACAGAACTTCAGTATCCCATTTTCAACAATGTCTAGATTATTCAGATAGAAAATCAATGAAGAAATATTGTACTTAAACTACACATTAGACCAGATGAATTTTACAGACATTTACTGAACATCTCCAATGCTGATAGAACATTCTCCAGGATCGATCACATATTAGGCTACAAAACAAGAGTTAATAAATTTAAGAACATTGAAATCTTATCAAGCACCTTTTCCAACAACAATCTTATGAAACCAGATGTCAATTATAAGAAGAAAATTGGAAGATTTTAAAAAATGTATAGATTAAACAACATGCTACTAAACAATAAATGACACAAGGAAAAAAATCAAAAGAGAAATAAAAAATATCTGCAGAGGGGCACATGGGTGGCTCAGTCAGTTAAGCATCTGCCTTTTGCTCAGGTGGTGCTCTCTAGGTCCTGAGATTGATCCCCGCATCAGGCTCCTCACTCTGCGGGGAGCCTGCTTCTCCCACTTCCTCTGTCTCTTCTCCCTTCTTGTGCTCTCTCTCTCTCTCTCTTTCAAATAAATAATAAAAAACTAAAAAAAAAGATCTGGAGAAAAATGAAAATGTGAAACAACATACCAAAATTTGTGGGATGCAACAAAAGCAGTTTTAAGAGGGAAGTTTATATCGATCAAGGCCTACATTAAGAAAAAAGAGCACCTGGGTGGCTAAGCTGGTTAAGCAGCCAACTTTTGATTTTGGTTCATGTCATGATCTCAGGGTTGTGAGATGAGCCGTGCATCAGGCTCCATGCAGATGAGGAGCCTGCTTAAGATTCTTTCTCTCCCTCTCCCTCCACCCCATCTCACAGATGTTCTCTCTCTCTCTCTCTCTCTCTCTGTCTCTTTCTCAAAAAAAAGGAGAAAGAGAAAACTCATATAAACAACATTCAACATTACCCCTCAGGGAAAGAGAAAAGGAAGAACAAAGCCCATAAGTTAGTAGAAGAAAGGAAATAAAGATTAGAGCAGAAATAAATTAGAGACTAAAAAGGACCAATTACCAAAATATAGATCAATGAAACTAATACCTAAAACATAAACAAAATTGACAAACAGATTCACCAAGGGAAAAAAAAAATAGAGCTCAAATAAAATTAGAAATGAAGGAGGAAAAACTACAACTGTTAGTGCACAAATACAGTGACCATAAGAGTCTACTATTAACAATTATATGCCAGCAATTGGACAACCAAGAATAGACCCACTGAATCTGGATCATGATGTAGAAAGTTTGAACAGAATAATAACTACTAATAAGATTGATCCCATAATCAAAAATGTCCAACAGAGAAAAGAACAGGAATTGATGGCTTCTCTGCTGAATTCAAACATTTAAAGAAGAATTAACGCCAATTCTTCTCAAACTCTTCCAAGAAATAGAAGATCTTATGATCAGCATCCTCTTATCAAAACCAACAAGGACACTATAAGATAAAAAATACAGGCCAACATCCATGATGAGCATGGATGCAAAAGTCTTAAACCAAGTATTAGCAGACTGAATTCAATAATACATTAAAAAGATCAAGTGGGAAGTGGGAACATTGTAGGAATACAAACAAGGTTCAAGAAAAACAAATCAATGTGATGTACCTCGTTAACTTAATGAAGGTTGAAAATCACATGATTATATCAAAAGATGCAAAAAATTTTTTGACAAAAATTAAACATCCAGTCATGATATTAACTCTCAGCAAACTGGGTATAGAAGGAACTTATGTTAACACCATAATGACTATACATGACAATTCCACAGCTAATATCATACTCAGTGGTGAAAAGTCGAAAGCTTTTTCTCTAAGAATAAGAACAATACAACAATGTTTCTCTTGCCACTTTATTCAACATACTATTAGGAGTCCTAACCAGGGGTTGCCTGGGTGGCTAAGTTGGTTAAGTGTCCAACTATTGATTTTGGGTCAGGCCATGATCTCAGCATTGTGAGATCAAGACTTGCATCAGGCTCCACACTCAGTAAGGAATCTGCTTGAGATTCTCCCTCCCTCTCTCTCTCTCTTCCTCTCAAATAATAAACAAGTAAATCTTAAAAAAAGAGCTCCTAACCAGAGCAATTAGACAATAAAAAGGAAGAAAAGACCTCCAAATTAGAAAGAAATAAATGTGTCTCTGTCTGAGGAAGGACAATATTATCATATATTAAAAAAACCAAGAACTCCACCAAAAAGTGTAAAAGTAATAAATGAATTTAGTAAAGTTGTAGGATATAAATTCAGGTATAAAAAAATTCTGTTGTGTTTCTAACATTAATGGCAAGCTATCAAAAAAAGAAATTAAAGTAAACCCATTTATAATTTCATCAAAAAGAATAAAATACTTAGGAATAAATTTAACCGAGGAGGTGAAAGATCTGTATGCTAAAAGCTCTAAGAGATCAATGACAAAAATTGAAGAAGACACAAATAAATGGAAAGATATTTCATGCTCATGGATTGGAAGAGTTAAAATGTCTATACTAGTCAAATCAGTCTCTCAAAATTCCAATAGCACTTTTCACAGAAATGGGCAAACAATTCTAAAATTTGTATGGAGCCACAAAAGACCTCAAATAGCCAAAGCAATCTTAAGAAAGAAGAAGAAACCAGAGGTGTTAAACTTTCTGATTTCAAGCTATATTGCAATGATACAGTAATCAAAACAGTATGGTATTAGCTTAAAAGTAGACCATGGATTGGATTAGTACTATAGGATAGAGAACACAGAAGGCATGTAGATCAATGAAACAGAGAGCTCAGAAATATACCCATTAATATATAGCTAATTAATTTATGACAAAGAAACAAGAATATACAATGGATAAAGGATGGTCTGTTTAATGAGAGTGGGAAAACTGAACAGCCACATGCCAAAGAATGAAATAAGAGCACTATCTTACACCATACACAAAATTAACTCAAAATTGATTAAAGACTTGAACAAAAGGCCTAAGCCATAAAATGCTTAGAAGAAAACATAAGGGTAAGCTCCTTGACATTGGTTTTGTCAATGAATTTTTTTGGATTTGACACCACAAGCAAAAGCATCAAAAACAAAAATAAACTAGTGGGACCACATCAAACTTAAACATCAGCAAAGTATTTGTACAACAAAATAAACCATCAACAAAATGAAAAGGCAACCTACAGAACGGGAGAAAATATTTGCAAATCATATGTCTGATAAGGAGTTAACCCCCAAAGTATATAAAAAGATCATAAAATTCAATAGCAAAACAAAAACAAAAACAAAAACAAAAACAAACCCAAACAAACCTAATATGATTAGAAAACGAATAGAGGATCTGAATAGCCATTTTCCCAAAGAGGACATACAAATGGGCAATAAGAACATAAAAAGGTGTTCAGCATCACTAGCCATCAAGGAAGAACAAATCAAAACTACTATGAGATACCACTTCATACTTGTTATAAAGAGAAAATATAGTAATTATTGGCAAAGATGTGGAGAAAAGAAAACCTTTGTGCACTGTTTGTAGGAATCTTAACTGGTGCAGCCATTGTGGAAGACAACATTCAAGCTCCTCAAAATTTTAAATATAGAACTACCTATGATCCAGCAATTCCATTTATGTGCATAACTGAAAGAAACAAAGTCACTATCTTGCAGCGACATCTATACTCCTGTGTTCATCAAAGATTATTTGCAATTGCCAAGACACAGAAACAGTGTAAGTGTTCATCAGTGAATGAATAAAGTTTGGTTACTGTTGTTATTCAGCCATAAAAAGAAGGAAATACTGCTATTTTTGACAACATGGATGCTAAGTGAAATATGTCAGACTGAGAGCATTATGCTAAGTGAAATGTGTTAGAGAAACACCAATTCTGTATGATCACACTAATTTACAGAAACTGAACTCATAAAAACAGAAAACAGAACAACAGTTGTCAGAGCCTGGGAGGGTAGCTTATGGGGGAAATGGATGAAGGTTGTCAAAAGGTACAAACTTCCTGGTAGAAGATAAATAAGTCTCGGAAATAAAATGTACACCATGGTGACTGTAGTTACTGTGTTAACCATTTCACAATATAAACATATAGCAAATCATTATGCTATACTTCGTAAACAATATAACCTTATGTGTCAATTATATGTCAATAACACTGAAAAGAGTATTAATCAAATATTAGAGCTAGTAATTAGCAGAATAAAATAAAGTATTTAATGTTCCCTAGTCAGTATTCTTTTTCTTAAACTCATTTATATTTGTAAATGTGTTTTAGTGGCACTACGTATATTTAAAAATAAGACAGATTTTTCTTTACTTTTTTTTTTTTTTTTTAAGATTTATCCATCTATTTTAGAGAGAGAGCTTGGGAGGGAGGGGCAGAAAGAGAGAAAAAAAATCCCAAGCAGAATCCCTGCTTAACTCAGAGCCCAATGTGGGGCTCAATCCCGCCACCCGAAGATCATGACCTAAGCCGAGTCAAGAGAGGAGTGCTTAACCAATTGAGCCACCTGGGCGCCCCAATCAGACAAATTTCTGAATGAGATCCATACACTTTAAAGCAATAAATTATCACTTTTAAAAACAAAATTGTAAATAAATCTTTTAACTGTCTTCGAGGGCAGCTGTTAGCCACTACATTTGGTTGATACTTACAAAAGTTGTATAGGAGGGAGTTCTGTTTTAGTCCTTAAATCTCAATGATTGAAATTTCTTTCTTTTTGTTCTGAGTAAAAACCAGATAAAATATGCTGCTTGGTTTTATTGAGGAAAATATTTCCTTCTGAGCTAATGTAAAATATCCTATGATTTCCAGAAATGTATTCACTAAAACAAAATGGATCAATTTGCCAAAAATTAAATGAAGCGATATTCAATCTAACCATCTGGCCAGGATGATATTTGCCTACCTAAACTCTTCTTGACGTTTTCATTGGTTAAGGAATTACTTCTTACTTCACGACTCAAAGTTGCTTATGCTTCAGTAAAAACATCTGCTTAGTCTCTTTCCTGAAGTGACTATTCAAAATTGTAAATGGAGCAGTATTTGAAAGTATTTTGTATATTCATTTATACATTATTAGAAGTTTCATTCCCAAAAGGTAGGCTTTTTATATATACTTTTGCAATTCCATATACTATATATACAATTTCTCATCACCACACTGTTAAAAAAAATCATCAATGAAAATATGTCCTTTGCAAGAAAAATCACTAATACATAAATATGGTTTTTTGGGGGGAAAATCCAGTTCTTTTCCCCCAGAAATGAACACAGTTTTTGATTGATGACATCCTCCAAAAATAATTTTGTATACTGATTAAACGTAAAATCTATGCCTATATTATAATTTCCTTAAGTATTCACATGATATGGTTTGTGTCACAATTTGATTTTCTTCAATTAATATTTTTTTAAACTGTAAATAAGAATGTATTGTAGAATTTTTAGTCATTCTTCTGTTGATAGAGATTTAGGTCATTTATTTACTTGTTTCTGTCTAATACTTTTTTTTTAATGTCTAACAGTTTTTGAGGCCTTTCTCTGTGCCCTCACCCTATATGGTCTAAGTAAATAATTTATTTTTCACGAAAATTCAGTAAATAATTTGTTATTGTCCCTACTTTCCAGACAAGGACCAGAGAGAGAACATGATCTCCTCCAGGTCACACTGCTGGTAAGATGTGGTTTCAGGGATTCAGCTTCAGGAAATCTTACCCCAGAACTGTGCTCTTTAGTGCTATTTTGTGGATTTGGGTACTGCAGTTTCAAATGTTGGTCTTCAGTTTTCAAAAGATCACCAGGAAAATCTGGCAGGTAGATTAGATTGACTGTAATAAGAGAGAATATCAAGTTGACATGGTTTTAGGGATGAACTTGAAAAGGGAATCAGGATTTTAAGTAAGTTTTTAAGAGGGTAACTTTTTAAGAAAATCTTACATGGTAAAGAACTGAGTGGGATTGAGCAGAATGTGTAACACTTTTGGATTGGTGGGAACAAAAGTGAGGTATTGGAAACAATTTGACACGAAATGTTATTCTTGATGAGTAAGCTTATATAACTGTTTCTTTGTCTTATCTTCTTGGAACAAGTATCTAAGTTATTTAGCCTATTCTTGATATTGTTTAACAACAGGACAGGATGGTACATTTAACTTCTCACTAATACTGCTGCAATAAATAGAGTTTTGCATGGCTCTCCATTAGGTAGATAATACTTTTCTATGACAGATCTGTAGACGTAGAAATTTTGAGGCTCTATGTTTGTATATTTTTTAAGTTAATAAGTACTGTCAAATTGTGTTCCAAAATGCTATAATAATTAACATTTCCAGTAAAGGTATATGATTCTCAATTCCCCATACCCTCACTAACACTATATATGATCAAGCTAATGATTTTACCAGTGTGGTAAGAGAAAAGTGCTGGTTTATTTGGCATTTTAATTATAACTTCCTTGATTTTTTCCCCTGTATTTTCCTAACAAATTTGAGCATTTCTTTTGGTGTTCATTATATTTTGTCTTCTGTTATGTGTTTGTTTATATCCCATGTTATTTTTTTCTACTGATTTGCAGGACTATTTTATATAATATGGATTTCTTGCTCATGTATCTAAGGGGTGGTTTGGTCAGCTGTAATAAAGGCTGCCATTGAGTTTGGGTCCATTCCACCCATACAGATTTTGGGCTTTCGTTGAGTTGACAGCTGAAATTGGGAACATTTTCTTTTCATGGAGGAAATGGAAGTTCCCAGAGAGGTGATTGGAAATATGGAATTTCTCCTCAGGGTTAATATACCTTCACTTCAATCCATATTTTACTGCTAAACAAATCACATGGACGAGCTTCAAATAAATAGGGTGCTGAATTTACTCTTTCATAGATATCAGGGGAAGAAAAGAGTGGAGTATTGATGGGTAACTATGAAATGAAAATTTTTATTTATGATTATGATAGTGTACATAGGGAGATAGTGATATGGGTTTGATTCATCAGGCTGAAGTTTCACAAACCCTATAATAAAGCAAATTCCCTTGTTTTTCTGGAAAAGGCTATATAACACAGGAATTTTCTGTTCCTTCAAAGTTTTGTAAACTCAGCCACATAACGTTTGGGGACTAGTGTATATTTTGCATAAAACATGAACTACATTTTTCCCCCTATGGTTATTATGCTATATGGATTTTTTTCCTTGATTCGTGAATAAATTTAGATAATCTGCATTTTAATATATTATTAATTAGATAAGTAATAATCAGATATTATTAATTATATTCAGGTACCCTATTGATATCTATATTTTCTCTGTAGATCTCTCCCTCTTTTCCAGCACTGTTCTGAGGTATTCTACTTTTTAGAGCTATAGTTTCCATGGGTTTGGGGGATGTGAGATAAGCCTGTCTATCTAGGTTATCAATCTGATTTCCTTTGTTCATTCTAGCAGTGAGACTGGATAGACAGCGTGTTAATTGTATTATCTTTGACGTGTCATGTCTTCAAAATTTCACACTAAGTATGCATACGTTTTAGAAATCGAATGTTTACATTTCCAAGAAATTGTAGTAACTTCCAATGAGCCTTGTAATAGTTCTTGACCATGATTATAGCATGGAACGTCTCTTTGATTCCGTATCATTTTCCCTCCTTTCTTTCAGCTAGAACATAGTAAGAAATCAGAGGTGATGATGTTATCATTTTTTCCTCCGTTTGTTCTGTAGTATACATTCCATGTTTGATTGTTTTAAGATTCATGAAAATTCTTCACATTCACACAATTTAGGCAATGTGGCCAATTTGCAAATTGAAATGGGGTATGAAACTTAATGTTATCTGGCCAATTCAGAAAATACTCTTCTTAATATTGAGATTCATATTTGGACAAACTAAAGTTACTTCATTCCGTATAACTGAAGTTTATTTGAAAATTTTTATATATATATTTTACACAGGTTTTAGTAAATGTTTTTTAGGATTACTCCATGTATTACAGATATTTTATAAATAATCTAGTTTTTCCATGTACACCAAATTATCTGGAGTTTGGAGCCTTACATTTTCTTCTAAGATAATTCCAATTGTATTTTATGACTTAAGAGAAATTGGGAAGATAAAAAAGCTATCATATGAAAAACTTCGAAAATTGAGCTATTCTAAATTAGAAACATCTGAGGTGTTTGAGCAATTTGGAGAGTTAGCATTTCTAGTGAGTTTGCTCTTGACCCAGAACTAATAAAAATTTACCTAATTAAAAAATGTTTATTTTAGCCATTCTGACTGGTGTGAGGTGATATCTCATTGTGGTTTTGA